>NC_080050.1:23531365-23641365 GCF_026212465.1 Amaranthus tricolor | reverse complement strand
ACCGAATCATAAATACTAATATCTTATTTCTTAAATATTTTTAGTTTAATGAAAATAAATTTATTAAAGTGTAAATAAGTCCAATTCGATATCAATAATATTTTAGAATTTTTAAAAGGTGAAGTAACTCAAGTATTTCGAGTGACTAACATGAATGATTTCAAAACTCAAATGCGACAAGGATATTAGCACATGATTTCATTTTGATTTTGAAATGTACACACATATATCATCCTAAATTTTCTAATTATATTCATATAAATTAAAAAAAAAAATAATTTGTATTGCACGAGCATATATACTAATTTGTAATAGATATCAACATTACTGAAATTATTATTGTTGTTATTATTATATGCGTACCTAATGTATAGATATTTACATTTTTTTTAAATTATTGTTTTTGTTATTGTACAAGATCTTGACATAATGGTATTCTTGCAATTGTTATTATTATTTACAAAATGTGTAATGGATCCTATTATTAGTATTTTGATAAAAAAAAATGATAATTCTAATAATAAAACAAGTTAATGACAAATGAGAGTAAAAATAAATAATGAAAATCATGCACAAAATGCAAGAACGGGGCATTTTAGGCTCTAACACTAAACGATGTGTATTGTCCCGTATTTTTTTTAATTCATCGCTCATTTTGCTTAATTTGGTGTTTGTTAAAGATTGAAGTTTTAGATTAAATTTTGAGATAGTTTTCTAGAAAATTAAAATATAATTTTTAGAAAAATAAAGTCAAATGAAAAAATTTGGAAAAATGGTATGAAGGGGTGGTAGTAAAATGAAAAATGTGATTACTAATAATATTGTTATAATATAAAAGTAATACCTTGAAAAATTATAATTTATCTTAAAAGTGATACAAAATAAGGTATTTCCCTAGCTTTAAAGTAATTCTCCCTCCATTTCCTCTTGATGTTTGATCTCATAAGAAATATTCACATGGATTAAAAATTATATATAATCATTAAAATGAAAATAATGATAGAGTATATATTGAAAATATTTTTACAAATTTATTTTTGTTATAGGTGGATAACATTTAGGGACCACTAACATTCATGTTGGAAACATTAAATGAGATGAGAAGAAATCCAATGGGTAAAAAGGGAATTTTATAAAAGCAAAGGAAACTTTTCTTCAAAATGTGTAAAAATTAGGGTTAAATATGATCAAAATTACACATTAGGGTTAAATATGATTAAAATTATAGAAAAAAAACAGAGAGATTCTTTTCGAGAACATAAATTGCAAAACCTTAAAATGACAAATGAAAAAAATCAAAAGAGAATAAAGAGAGTAGCACATTTAAAAAAATAAATTTATATAACAAAGTAAATTTAATTTGAAAAAAATTGACATTATGCTCCCTTTGTCCCATGAGCATGTCAACTTTTTAATTTTAATTCGTTCCTTTTAATTACAAACTTTTTTATTTTGAGTAATATTTTTATCATTTTTTTCAATCTTATCTTAACAACTTTAATTTCCTTATTTTCAATTTTTTTATTTTTATCTATATAATTTGAATGTCTCTATCATCACTTTCTCAATATTTGTGCAATTGTGTATTGTGGCAATATCATAAGGACAAAGGAAGTAGTGAAATGGAGTATATATTTATCAATTTTATTTATTTTACATTATTTTAAATTATAATAGTAGAGTTTTTCAACTTAAATAATCCAAAACGAGTGAAACGGAAAAATAATAAATGATCTTCTAGGATTTGTTTGTGAATTTTACTTGCGTCACTCACTAATAAAAGACACAAGAAATAACTTGAATAGCTGTAAACAAAATTTTAATTGCTTGACAATTAAGAAAAACTATTACTTCAATCCTAACCTCAATAGAAGGGAAAATTGTTAAAAATAAATTAATATTTGTTCAATCCGATGAAAATAAATTCAATTATTTTTTATTTTTAAACAACTTAACTATTCGCATAATTGTTAAATTCTTAATTGCTTGACTTAAAAAAAAATTTCAACATGATTATAAACAATAATTAATTTTTTTTTTAACAAATACATATAATAAATAATTTTATTTTTAAGAGATTAAATAAAAGTTGATTTGTTATCCACGATGTCCCCTCAATAGAACTTTAAAGATGGCAAACATTATAACAAACGATAACGACAAACTCATAAGAAAACAAGGAATATAAGACTAGAAGCCTATTACTCCTAATTTACATGGGTGAGTGTTTGAAAATATGTATATGGAATCAGACATTCAACGCATCATATATAGAAATACACATGATTAATCATTATGTAGCGCAACTTAAATATCATAATCAACAATAAGATACTCAATTAAAGCTTGTCTATAAGGTCAAGTAAACTTGCTAATAAAATTAGAGGAGAAAAATACTTATTTATTAAAAAGTATATATATTTACCACTTACAAAAAGATGAGACATCATTATTGTTTTAAATTAATCATCAATAGTTTGACTCTAATATATCCACTTTTGTGTTTGATACTTAATTTGAGCACTATCTTTCCCTTAAGTGAGTTTTTTAAAAACCTTGTTTATGATAATTATAAACATTCAAAATCATTTTTTAAATAAAATTTAAGTTAGAAATTCCCTCTCAAAAAAGGTATATGCTAAAAGAAGAAATATAAAATATTTTGGTTTAATATATAATTGGTCTAGAGCAACAAGATATATTGATTAGCATATAAGAAATTAGAAGTTTATACCAAATCTTCTCTAACTAAATTAGAATTGATCTTCATAAAAAATAAATTCGTTAAGGTAGCTAGGGCTCAACAAAGTTTGGTGTAAACCGCAAACTAAATCGGAATTTTAGTATTTGATCTGGTCTACGGTTTAAATGGTCTGATCTGTTTTTTTTTCAAAGTAAATTACGATTTATGGTCTGGTCTTGTTTTTTTATTTTTCAGACCAGACCGGACCGCAAACCGTACTATGATCAAAAATCATAATTTTGTAGTTAAAAAATTAAGTTGCTACCTAGATATTTTAAGATGTAGTTATTTTTATATAGCAATATATACTTGAATGATGTTGAAGCTATTAAATAATTACAAATTATTATATTTATTAATTGTAGGTATGAAATATTTGCATAAATACATGTATTAATTTGGATGAAAATATAAAAATAAAAAACCGTAGACCAGACCAGACTGGACCGTTGTAAAACGGTTTGGTCCGGTCCGATTCAAAAAATTTTCAGACCGGAATTTCTGATTTGGTCTGATTTTAGTGTCAGACCAGACCAAATCAGACCATGTTCACCTCTAAAGGTAGCTTTTGAAAATTAAGAGTTGAATTGAAAACTTAGAATTTAATTTTGAATTTCTAAATTATAAATTATAAATTCAAATTCATTGTTTGGAATCTTAGAATTTTTAATTCCATAACTACAAATCCTAAAGTTTATTTAGAATCATTGAGATTTTTAATTTCTAAATTTTAAATTCTAACATTAGTTGGCAAAAATGATGAATTACTTCTAAAATTCAATATTAACATTTGATTAAACATACCAATTCAAATACTTTTTTGGTAAAATTTAGTCGCTACATAACCTGATGACCCGATATTTATCCGACCTTGGAACTGAACCCGACTTAACTCGACTTCTAAATGAATTTAAAATAATGTAAAATCAATGTGGACACAAGATTCGATTTTAAACCAACTCGCAACACCTAACCCAAAATTGACTCGACGACCCGAATAAATACCTCTAAACGCAACATCTCTCATATACAACAACACGCTACCAATGCTACTATAAGAGATCCTGCCAAGAGACCCTCCCATAGAGATTAGTATAGCATATCGTGTCGCAATGCTATTCGCCAAGCTAAAATTTAAGAAAAAAGAAAAGTTTTTTATTTGAAAAAAAGGGAGAAAAGGGCATTCAACTAACAGTGTCTTCAAAGCCTTATAAAATGCCATACAATGTTCTGAAACCCAGCACATATGCTCCTGCCATTCCAGCACATACGAAAACTTATGGAAAAGCTTGGAAGTCTAGAGTTTGAAGGTGGTGCATAATTTTTACAATTGAAATGACAAGCCTTAGGCTGTCATTTTAGTATGGGGTATTTTAAAGAGGATTGGAATTGAATTGGAATCGGGCCAAATTCTAGAATTGAGTTTTATGACCTCCCAAACAAGTGAATTGAGGCAATTTAGAATTTACGAATCAAATGTTCATTCCCAAACACACCATAAAGAAAAATATAAGAAATAAAAAAAAATTTTAAATATGATTTATAAATAGGTAGTTTGAAGCTCTAATTCGGTGGGTCAACCACATAAATTTTTCTCCATCTAAAAAGTCAAGTGATCAGTTTTGTCGGTCCAAACACATTTAAACATGTCATCAACAATTTTTATTCATTCATCTTGACAGGAATAACAATGCACTAAATTAGATTACTAATAAAAATTAAGTTATTTGATCAAATAGTACCATTACTTTACTTCTTAATTTTTACAAGAATCTATTAAGTATGCATAATTATTTTAAATTAGAAATAAGTAAGAATTAATTAATAATATTTGGATAATAAAATATTACTCTTATATTTGTACCAAATTGTTTAATACTTGTATCCATTGGTAAAGGTTGAGCTTTTTTAACTATGAAGAAATAAGGAAAAGCATATACATATGTGTGGAAACATGTGATGTGACGAGGTTGGTGAAGAGATAAGATTGTTAAACGAAATAATTACTTTAAATAGTTAAGTTGGTAATTGTAATATCTAAATTGGTAAATTAAAAAGAATTAATTGTACCAAGTTGCATCAATGAATGAGTAGATTGCAACTTAATCTTAAATTAGTAATTATTTGTTTTTAAATAATTGCAACTTGCAAATTGTTATTAATAAAGTGCGTGTTTCTTTATAATGATTCGTACCTTGCATGTTTATTTGGACACACTACACATGAAACATCTATCCAAATAGGATTCGACATTTGGACAACCCCTTTTTTATTTTCCTATTTTGGAAACGTTATGACAAGTATAATTGCTACTCTTTTATGTGTAATCGAGAAAAGTTAGACAGTGAGAGAAATTTGTAAATAAGATAAAAAATTTAGTTTAGAAGTGTAAATAAAATTAACGAAAAAATTTAGATTATATTTAAAAATAGAAATTAGACAAATTTAATACGATAAAAAAACTAATTTTTTGGGCGACAGTCTCGTATGGCATTGATGTACACTATTTTAATGTGCATCTACCTTAAAAGTTATTAAAATAATAATTATTTTTATTTAACAAGTATAATCATATACAAGTATCGAGAAATACTTACTAATATTGCGTTGATGCACACTAAAATAGCATGAACCAAGTTGATACAAAAAATCTACTTTGGGTGAGAGGGAGGGAATACTTTATTTATTACCTATTCTTGTATGAGACGATTTCACCATTAAATACGCTTAATAAAGGCAAAGGACATTCTCAATATCCCGCACAAGGCAGGGTCCGAGTGGGAGGGTTCTCTTTTTCCTGAAAGATGCGGACAAATCATACCCGTTCTCTCAAGGAAGGAGTAAAGAGAGATGCGCGCAGTCAAGAAACCCCCAACTAATATACCCGCGCTCAATAGAGGTTGAACCCCAAAACTTCTGCTCCACATGCAGATACTCCATCCATTGAGCCACAAACGCATTTGGTCCATTCATTAAATACACCTAATACATGACTTAAATAGTCTGACAATCACAAATTATCAGCATGTGAACTTCTTATTTTGAGTTCGTCTCACCAAAAGACGGTCTCGGAGTAACTCTAATTTATATATATATATATATATATATATATATATATTATATTATAAAAGTATAATACTCCCACCGTTTCTTTTTGTTCTTCCCATCTACTTTTTGCGCAGTTTTTAATGCAAATTTTAAACGTTAATATCTCTAAATATACATAATAAAAATTATAAAAAATATATTATAAAGAAGTAGACATTAAGACGAATCTAATGAGAACTCACATGGATATATTTTATCTTTTAAATATGTGTTTAAAACATTAATTAAATTTCTCTCTTTAAGATGAAATATTTTAAATTGGGAAGAATATTTGAGAAGGGAGGGAGTATAAATTAATTCCCACGCGTCAGCAATCCATAAGATGGACGGTCTTCCATTCTTCCAAGTATTTTCACCTTAACAGTTATAGAGAGAGAATGAGAGGTTTGCCTGAGGTTTCCCAAACAATTTTAGAGATAGAAACAAAATTAAGAAATTGTTTTTCATTTTCTTTCTCTTTAAATAAAACTTTCCACAAATGGGCATGTGCTACGAATCAAGGACAATCCCAATTTGCTGCGATTCACGCCATTCTTCTCTCCACCTTTCTAAGCTCAGTGAGTTCTCTTTTCTCTCTCTACATTCTTCAAATCTTATTCATCAATTTTCAAATTAATTTTATAATTATATTATTAATCATAATTAATCATTCGATCTTTTCTAGTTGACCTAATAATCGATTTTGTTAGGTTAATTTCTAGGTTTAATTAATAATTTGAAGTAAATCATCAATCAATTAGTGTAAGATCAATGGGAAGAGGAAAGATCGTGATTAGAAGGATCGATAATTCAACGAGTAGACAAGTAACATTTTCGAAACGAAGAAATGGATTGTTGAAGAAAGCAAAGGAACTCGCTATTCTTTGCGATGCTGAAGTTGGAGTTATGATCTTTTCCAGTACTGGAAAACTTTATGATTTCTCTAATTCCAGGTACTTTTAATTACTTCTATTATTTTCCTTTTTTTTTTTTGTTTTATTTCATTTTACTTCTCTTTTTTTAAAAAAAAAAATTTGAGATTGTACTTAGTTGACTTTGAGAGAATTTTAGGACTGATTTAATTTCAGTGGTATATTTCTAGTCATTTTTTGCATTATTTTTATAAATGTGTTAAGTAAACGTATATTTCTGTCAAATTTGGGACTCACCATGAAATAACAACGTTCTTGGTTTATATACATAAACAAACTAGGGTTTGTAAAAAGCCTCATCATTTGACCTAACTATAGATTATTAGTCTTAAAATTGGTATACATGCGATTCAATCCTTGCCATTTAATGTTGATGAAATTGAGTGGGAGATCTCTTTTACTACCTCCGTTTCATTGTACTTTGTATTATTTTGGCTTTACATTAGTATAAGAAAGATGATTAGTTTTGTAAAAAAAAAATGATTAGTTGATAATAAAATATTATTATTGTCCTTAAATAATGACAGAAATATAAGAGTTAGTTTGATATATAAAATATGAATGAAGTACAAGTAAATATGGCATTTATAATTACTTTATGACATACATAATAATGACTAATGTATATATACGCAAGTATTGTAAAGCAAATGAAAAATAAAAGTGTCAGATATCAAATATTACAGAATGGAGAAAGTATTAAAGGCTATTATTGTAATAGTAGTGTATGCATATAATGAGATATAAGGATTAGTGTTTTTAAATTAGTAGGATGGGAAAGTAGATTCAACTCCAAAAATAATTGAGGAAATTAAAATAACTGAACTAGAAAAAAAGCAAGCAGATTACAGATTAAGTATTTTAAACATAAATCATATTTACGGAGCAATTCACATATTAATACAGGTAAACCTTATGATGGATGAGCTAAACTTTATCTATATATATATATATATATATATATATATATATATATATATATATATATATATAATCATCACAAAATGACTGACTGGAATAGCTATATGCAGCATCTTTCTTAAAACATTTATGATGACTTGGTTATTTATATCTTTTCAAAAAAAAAAATAAAAATTTGGCTATTTATGTGTATTTGTTATGTATAACATGTATGTTTAGTCCCTTTAGTGAAGTTTAGCAACTGCTATAATTTTGGAAATACAAACCTTAAATTTTCATATCATGTAATAAACACCTCTTTCATTCACCTAAATTGAGAACATAACAGCCAGTCCGGTATATATATTTACATACTCTACAAATATGAAGAATTTCTTCTGTTAAATTTCCTCGATCTGCAATTTACCTACCTTCTTTCTCTTCCTTTCCTTTTTAATATCTAAAGAAAGAAAAATTTTGACCTTGAAATTTTTTCTCACCTTTTGTTTTATCTATTTCTTCCCTTGCAAAGATAGCGTAAGAGCATCTATTTTAATGATTTAATTTTAGATCACATGACCAAATTAGTACAAAAGTATTATTATTGATGATCCAATATTAGGTGGGTTGGGAAAAAGATTGGCAATTTTGGTCATCACGTGTGACCCGTTCCATTGAATGGTCACTCTAATTTTTTTCACCCATTTTGCCACATGTCAAGTATTGATTGGAGGATAAATCAGCAAATTCTTCTCCTGATACAGCCTTGCCCACTGTTCCACATATTTCCTTCTTATTGGATGATAAAAAATAGCCATTTATTTGTTTTAATGGCTATTTTCTTAATTGATTAGAATTTTTTTTAAAAAAATTATACTAATGGTTATATTTTTTTGAGATCTATAAAATAAGATCAATTTTGATTTTTTTTTTTACATAAATTCATATTTACCTATTTTCTTTTTTATTTTCCTACATACTATTTTTTTTGGTTAAAAACACAAAAAATCATCTTAAATATCTCAAAAAAAATGGATTCAAATAAAAAATGATCTTAAATTAAATTTATTATAATTAAATAAAAAATTATATTAAGTTTGTACATGAGAATGTTACTATGAAAAAAATTAAAAATAAATATATATAAATTAAGAGAAAGAAAGTATAGTTGAATAGATAAAAAGTAAGAGATATAAGATGATGATCTTTTAAAAGAGATCATTGTTAATAAGATTAGGTTGAAAGATGAACTTTTAAGAAAGAGAAAAATTATAAAAGAGTGTGATGACCTTTTTTTAAGGTCACCATTAAAGATGCTCTAAGAGTGAAAGGAAAATGAGGAAATCAAATGCTTTGTGTTTTTATTCGCAACAAAGAAAAATAGAGTGTTTTTCCTAATTGGGGTTGAAAAATAAAAAAATTCCAACTTTGGTGTTTCGTAAAACTTAATTTCCAAAATGGTGTTCATATAATTAATTAGTTTTATTAAGCTACAATTTTTTTGATTTGGTAATTCCAAACCTGCAAGAGGATGTTTTATCAAGCAAATTTATGTGTTAAAAAAATTCAAAAAAATCTCACAAGTCTTACAGAAAGAGCCAAATGTCCAAACAATACTTCAACATACAACCAAAAATATGAATCAAGTTCAATAGTCAAAATCAATAAAGATGTTTGTCGAAACTACTATCCTTGATTTGCAAATTGGTTGAGATTGTTATAGAACTTGTGTAACTTTACCATGACTAAAACCATAAAGACATGTCAAGCAAAAATTCACATTTACCATTATCAAATTCAACAGACATTCTCTAAAAATATATATAACAGTTTAACAAACTTGCAATGTGCAAGGCTAACTCTAAATGAATATAGCATTATCCTTGTGATATGTTGTTAATAAAAAAAGAGATTCAAACTTTGATAAAAAAAAAAAAAATAGCAATTTGATGTGAATGCTACCATTTTCTTCGTTTACTGTCAATCACAATAAACTGTGAGTGCATTAACAATGGATTATAAAGTGTAGTAGCAATCACCTTTTACTGACAATTGAGGAATTGCATATCAAAGTCCATTGGTAAGACTAACAAAGTAAACATCAACATCGCATAGTAATATTTGTATTGATAGATTGGCTAACAAATTAAATATCAACATAACATATTTTGATATTCTTATTGACATAGCATAGTAACATCAACCGTTTACCGTAGAGCCGATTGACAGATTTGTGATTATACAAGTCATTCAATAATATTCTTATTCATTGAGATCCAAAAATATAAGACAATAATAAATACAAGACAAATAACATCATGACTACAATTTATTAAGTTAATTGTTAGAATAGGATTTTCAAACCAAATATTTTAGCTTAGTAAAACTCCATACCTATAAGAACACTATTTTGGGAATTAAGTTTTAGAGAACACCAAAATTGTAATTTTTTTTTATTTTCCAACACCTATTAGCCAAATCAGAAAAATACAACTAGCTAGACTTAAATAATTATTGAAGAAAATCAAAACAAAGGTACGTAAATAAATGGAAAGTATAATTTCACTACTTTCTATTCTAATGCAAAGAATAATTGCCGCACAAATACACACCGAATAATCTTTAAAAATGTAATTATATATTAGAGTATATATATAACATATTATGTATTTTTTACATTTCTAGTCTAAAGGACTCTCATAAAAGGACATATTACTATGTTAAAGTATATAATATATCCTAAGACTCAACTATTAGTATAAAATTCTAATTGAATTGGTTTCTTGACAAAAGCCAAGGTAATTTAACAACTATTAGATTTTGTTTGTGACTTCAAACATTTTATGCTTGCACGAACTTTTACTTCTATCACGGATACGCTTAATCGGAGTTTTTAAAACTTTAAAGACAAATGATTGATCGTGATCAGAATAACAACGACCTCAACATTAATTACCGCAACTCATAATCAATTTTTTCCTCTTCTCACTTCTCTTTTATGTCACATTTTTTTATCCCAATACCTTACTTGAATGTGACCATATCTCTTACAATGATTTGCTTTCCATTATTGTGAAAAAAGCACATTTAAAAATCAAAGCTTTGTCTTTTCCTTTTTCACATGAATTGGAAATCCTATATTCATGGTCTAATTAAAAGGGAATTTATTGACTCATCAAAACTTTTTGAGGACATATATTTTTTTTCTCCTCTATTACTGCAACAACACGAGCAAAATTATTGTTATGACTTTAAAAATTTACACAAAGTTGAGTCAATAGTAATTACACTACATGACCTCATTTGAATCACTATACCGGACACTGTTAACAGATAACTAATTTCCTTTGTTTCATAGAAACTGTCACTCCTATACCTTGTTGCATTGTTGATAATCCAAAGAAGATTTTTTTTCCACTTAAAAGTTGATATTAAAGACTGCAAATCTGTGTCTCCATTAACTGAAATATTTTTATTTTTGAAAATGTTTTATCTCCTAATTTTTAGTGTTTTTTTTAGAGTTTGACTTACACATGTTTGGACAGAATAATAGGATGGAAATGAAAGGGACTGAAGGGAAATGGAGGGACAAGAAAGGAAGGGATGAGAAACGGAAAGAGATAATTTATATGTTTGGTTAGGAGGAAAATTGATACTATTTTTGGATAATAATTTTAAAGAGAAAAGAAAGGGAAAGAAAGGGAAGGAAAGGGAAGAAAGGGAAGGGAAGGAAGGGAAGGGAAAGAAGGGAAGAAAAATGAAAGAGAAATAGCTCTTATTTGTATAAGAGGGAATGGAAGAAAAAGGAAGGAAAATGAGAGTTTCCTTTCAAATCTTTTCAACTTTTAAGAAATTGAAAACCTTAACAAAAAGTATCCATCAAATCCTTTCAATTATTTTCCCTCATTCCTTTTCTCCCATTTCTTTATCTAAACAAGAGATACTTCCTCTCTCTAAATCCCTCCCCCTCTTTACTCTCTATTTCCGTCCATCCAAACACACCCTAAAGGAAGAGAAAAGAAATGGAGAAAATAAAGTTTTGCCCTTAAAATCATGAAAGGGAATGATATAGTTTCATTCAAAGTAGAACGCAAAATAATAAAAGTCATTTTAATTATTTTGATAGTTAATATACTCTTTTTCCTTTCAAATCTTTCAAAATTGAAAAGATATGACTATTAACAAAAATAAAATACTAAACCCCTTCAAATCTCCTCAAATCCCATCCTTTCAAATCCTCCTCCTTTAAAATTGTTATCCAAACAAAAGAAAACTCATCTCTCTAAATTTCTCCCATTTTTTTCTTTCCAAATTCCTCATTCAAACATAGTGTTAGGTATGTTTGATGGAAGGAAATTAAGAAAAAGGAAGGGAAGGAGGGATTTAGATGGATGAGGAATCTCTTATATGGATAACAAAAGGGGAGGGAAGGGATTTGAAAGTATTGAAAAGATGATTTTTGTCAAGTTATCAATTTTTTCAAAGTTTGGAAAGTCCGAAGAGAAAATTCATCTCCTTTCTTTCTTTTCCGTTCCTTCCTAAATAAACATGAATTACTTCCATTTCTCTTTATTTCTTTTCCCTTCCCTTCCCTCCCTTCCCTTTTGTTCTCCTTTATTTTCTTTTTAAAGTTGTTATCCAAACATAGTATTAATCTCACCCACTCAAATTAGATGCTATAATACTAAGTTGGATAAATTTGCTGAGAATCAATCAATACAATATACTATTGAACAAACAACTTGAGACGCGTGTCATACTGTCATTAAAAATTTTTCCGCATTTTTCTTATTATTGACATGAAAACTTTTAATATTTGATTTGATATTTAGAGAAATAATTAACTCATTAAACACATGTAATATTTATTGATTGACTATAACTAATTAACTATATGTGATGATCTATTGAAATACTACATTTCTTTATATAAACCAAAAAAATAATATACATGAAATCTTTATTTTAACATAATAAATCATCATACTCCTATAATGAATAAGCTAATTAATTGGGCTATTTTTTCAACTAAATCCTCCCTCTTATCTATCATAGTTGAAGACATTTTAAGTTTATTTGTCTCAATTATTAATAATTACTATGAGTATATGTTTTAATATTGTTGTATAATAAATTATTTTAAAGATTAATAATTATGTTTATGTTGTAAATATCAAAACTTGACTGAATTATTCAGAAATATCAAAACAAACATCCTTGAACAAATAAATGTAAAGCATGATTCTCAGTATCTTATTTTCATGCATAGTATAATTAACACACTAAACCATTAAAAACAATATCCATAAAATCCATACAAATGCACCTTACATTGAATTATTTCATTCCACAATTGAAATATCACAAGAAATATAGTTCAAATAAATTTATACTTAGCTTTTTAAGTGTATAACTAAATCTTTGAAAGATGTGATAGTTTGAAAATAATTACAAATCACTTGACTATAATACTCTCACCTTTCTTTTTTTCATCCTGTTTACTTTTTTTTCATAATTGTCAAAGCAATTTTTTAGCCTCAAATCCTTAATATCTAAATACACATCATAAAAATTTTAAAACAATATATTACGACATATCTAACATTTCATATGAATATATTTTATCTTTTGTATATCTCACGAAAACTTTAATTAAATTTTTATTTCTTAAAATCTAACATTTGAAATTAAATGAATATGAGATGGAAGAATATAAAAAAGTAGCACATATTTCCTAGAGTCAATTACACTAATTAAAACTAGCCCTATCATGAGTCAAGAGACGTAATAACTTGTATATTAGTCATTAGAGATTGAATTCTGGTTATTGTCTAATTATTGTGCCTCTACAATTTTAACCTATCAAATAACATCAAAGTTATAAAAAGCTTTGGGGTGTTTCATTTAAAATACTCTCTAACGCAAGAAATTTGAGGCACTTTTTTAATCTTGAACCTCAAATTTGTCTTTTTCTTAATTTTTGGAAATAATTCATTGATTTTCATTTATACATTTAAAATTGTTTTTTTCATCTTACTTATACATTTCTCTTACTAGTTCAGTATCTTACATAAGGCACATGGTTCTATATTTTCATGGCTGCCCCAAAAAATAAAGAAAAAGAGCTTTGCTATGAACTGCCACATGCCAGGCTACTGAGTACTGAGTACTGACTGAAAGTACTGAAACACAACTATCAAAAAGAATTGGGTGTGTCATGCAGGTTGATTCTATTATTGTCGGAAAATCCTATAGAACCTAACAAATTACTTCCGTATTTTGTGTAAATTAAGAAAAGAAAAAGTAAAGACGTAAAATTGTTTGAAAGGAATTTCTAGATATGAAAATGTAAATTAAGTGAAATAAATTTATTAGAGTTATGAAAATTAAAGAATTAGTTGGAATGAAATGAAATAAACCCTAACAAATATATTTAATTTGAATTTTTCGAATGAATTATCGACTGATACAAAATATTTGAAATTTGCGACAAATCTCCTACTAGATGAGAATTATTTATAATTTCTAACTATTTATTAAATTTTCAACTGCCACTTGATTAGCTGATATTTTATCGAAATTCAAAATTGAAGAAAAGTAAGTTTTTTTCCTTTATTTTCGAGTAATTATTGACTATTATTTTGACTAAAAAGTTGGTTAAAAAACTAAAAGTTTACATGGTAACCTTGAGGTTTTGGGTTTTTCACGTAGTAACCAAAACTTTTAAAAAATACACGCGGTAATTCTGAAGTTTACCAAATTGTTCCATCGTGACTTTTTTGCATATAAAATATTAGCAAACGTTAATTTTGAAGCTTAAAATGCTGTTGTACACCTATTTATGCGACTCACCATTTTAAATTTCATCTGTTTTAATCTTTTTCCCCAAAACATAAACCCTAACTCTACCATTTTTCATCCAAATCACTTTTTTTCCCCAAATTCAAATGTGACTTGAACTGGTGATTTGGATGAAATGGTAGAATTAGGTTTTATGTTTTGGGGGGAAAAAGTTGAAACTGATGGAATTTAAAATAGTAAGTCGTATAAATAGGCGTGCAATAACCTTTAAGCTTCGAAATTAACATTGGCTAACGTTTTATGTGCAAAAAAAGTCACGGTGGAACAATTTGGTAAATCTCAGAGTTACTGCGTGGATTTTTTAAAAGTTTTGGTTACCACGTGGAAAACCCAAAACCTTAGGGTTAACACGTAGAATTTCATTTTAATTTTTAAACATTTTAATAAGCTTTGGAAATTTTTTTTTAATAAGTTTGAGAAAATTCATGCGATTAACATTATAGTAATACAAAAAAATACGAAAATAATACAACTAATGATATACTAATACGATTTATACTTTATTTATACGACTAATACTATATTAATTTGAGTAATTCTACACTTTATACTACACTTATATGACTAACATATTACACTAATACGACTAATATTATATGTACTAATATGACTAATACTATACTAGTACGACTAATTCTATACTAATACAGTACTTCAAATAATATGATATCTAGTGTATTCCGCTCATTGAAACCCTTGGTTCGAAAAAGGTTAAAAATATACTAAAACTACACTAATACGACAAATAATACACTAACACTAAACTAATACGATTAAAAATATACTAACATATACTAATACGAGTAATATTATATTAACACGACTAATAATATACAAATACCATACGTACTAATAAGAGTCATAATGAACTAATTAAACGAGTAATACTATAATAATATTACACCAATACGAGTAATACTAAACTAATACAATTAATATTACACTAATATAACTAGTATTATATTATTACGACTAATAATAAAATAATACCACTACTGTTATACTAATACTTTAATGATTGTCTTTATAAACAAAATTTTGATAACAAAAAATTAATGTACTAATAAATTTTGTTGTGTGGTTGTCTTTGTTGTGTGATATCTTTGTTGTTAAAATTTAATTTACAAAAATAATGTATTAATACTTATAATAATAAATTAATACACGTACACTAATGAACAAAATTTACTAATAAATTTTGTTGTGTAATTGTCTTTGTTGCTTGAGGTCTGGAGTTAGAGGAAAATTAGTTCCGGAAACAGGTTTTGAAAACGGGTTAGTGGGCTATCTTGATTTGGAAATAAAGATTATAATTCACAATAAAACCTCACTTAAATAACATAAAAAGCATAAGTTTTTGAAAATTTGTAAATAATACTCTTAATTATTGTTCATTGATTTAAAATAACCCTAAACTATTATTAAACTTTATATACTCTAAATAAATGTTAGGATATTTAACCTTATATACTCTTAACTATTGCTCATTGACTTAAAATGCTCAATATTTGA
Organism: Amaranthus tricolor; assembly: GCF_026212465.1. Taxonomy (NCBI): domain Eukaryota; kingdom Viridiplantae; phylum Streptophyta; class Magnoliopsida; order Caryophyllales; family Amaranthaceae; genus Amaranthus; species Amaranthus tricolor. The sequence continues at coordinate 23,625,330 of NC_080050.1, read as the reverse complement.
GATATATAAAGTTATATAATAATTAAAAATATTTTGAATCAATAAGCAATAGTCAAGAATAATATAAATTTTCTTAAGCGTTTTAGTAGTTATTTGTATCAAAAAGCTTAAAGTAAAATGTGAAGACGTGAGCTCTCCTTGAATTTGCAAGTGTTGTGATCTCTTGTATTCTTTAGAAACTTTGAACATTTAATAGTGCTTCAACACAAGCTTCCATACTTCACCATTACGATGCCAATTCAGTTCGAATACGACCAGATTCAAGCGATTTAATCAGAGAAAAGAAATATTCGATGCTAAATCTTATTATATAGTTTGAGTCCAATTTAGAGATGAATCAGAGTTGAACCTTATAAAAAATTCATTACTCCGGCCCAACGCCGATTCCTAACCTACTCATACTTCGACTTCGACTCAACACCCGCATCCAAATTCATATATAAGCCAATTTTTTAATTTGAACAAATATGAACTTCATATTAAAAATAAAGTTATAATAAGTTTATTCAAACCAAATTTGCGAACTTGGCATCTAAATAGATTTCAAATTCAAGTAAAAAGTTTAAGCTTGATTTGTGTTCATATCAAGTCAACTTCACAAAAATTATGTTTTTATATCAGTAAATAATATAATACTCAAAGTTTCAAACACAATTTCTGGTTTCATAATTGAATATTAAAAGAGAAATCGGGAGAATTATAGCCAAGGTACGTCGTTAAAAACGTGAATTTAATTTAAATAAAAATTAACTCTCAGAATCAGATCATAGAATTCAATCGTAGAATTGAATAGTTCAAAATTTTTGCAAAAATAAGATGTTGTAATTGCTTATGCAAATTGTTTAATTTTTAATGTAAAGAAAAACTTTAAATTCATTTAATATTTGAAAATTATTATCATTCAAAAAATACATATATGCTTTTTATTTGTTTTTTTTATCTTATTTTTTATTAATTGACAAACATAAAAAGATATACACATTAATCATATTATTAATAATACAGTAAAACAAACGCACCAAGAAGATACATTAGCAATGATCCATAGTAAATTAAGCAATGCCAAGTAAAGTGATCTTGTAATATAATAGGTTTATCAAAGCCAAATTATATTATGAACTCCAATTTATGACAACAGATGAAAAAACTCAATAACGTCCTGACATCAAATGAAAAAATTTCAATTAAGCAATGCCTAATAATTTCATGATAGCAAATAAAAAACTCAATAACTTTATTCAGAATTTATCAATTATGAACACCAATTCAATCACTAGTAACAACTCTCACGCGTGTTATTCATAAAATAGTCGTATTAAGGTTAAGAGTGTTGATTTAATTATTAAAAAGAAAAAAAAAAGTAGAATTAAGGTCTTAGCCCAATTTAGCAATTTTGTGGAGTACTTATCATGTTGAATTGGTAGAGTCATACGATTTAGTTATGATTCTGACGATTTTAATTGTGATTCTAGAATTTGAATTACATGTTTTCTTTCTTAAGTTGTATTTGAAAGACTACTCTATCAATTTTTCATGCTTTTAAATCATTAGTATAATATCGATAAAAATAAAGCTTGGTAATAATCAGAATTCTGCCGGAGGTCCAAAAGTCCAACTCGGAGAAAAGTTGGAGTATGCGTAATCCGACTTTTGAGTGGAGGTGGACTGAAAAACATAATCGGAGTTTCATCCTGAGTAAAGTCGAAGGGTGGATAATTTGAGTCAAGTTCAACCCATTGTATAACAACCCCATAATTAGGTCTAATTTTTGAAAACACTTTTAAACAAAAAGATAAACCAAAACCTATTAATGGGAGAGTTACCGCCACATCTATTTCTAAGAAATAAATATAAGGCTAAACAACTACAAAAGAATACAGTAACAACTAAACAATTCTTACAACTGAAAGTGAAATTCAAATTGAGACATGACTATCAATAAAAAAAAAACTAATTTCCTAGGTGAACTTCATTCCACGATCCTACGCGATCAATAACCTTAAAAAAATAAAAATGCAAGAAAAACAAGGGAGAACTCCCAAAATAAAAAAATTTGAGTTATTTCGACTTCATTCCGTAAATAATTAAGTTTGAAAATATCTTTTAGAAAATAATATATAATCAAGTTGGGAATCAAACTGTGTAAATAAAGTAACATAATATCACATAAACCAATTAATTAATTTTATATATGATAATGACTAACACATATTCTAATTTTTTATATTTGAGGGAACGAAAACGTCAGTAGGCCGATGTTTTATCTCTACCTACTTTATCAAGAGTTCGTCATCTTAAATAATTTAAGGCTACCAGTGTCGTCTCAGCCTCTCGGGTAACCCTAGTGTGCACACCCCTCCTACTTAGATCACAAGAAATAGAAGGTAGACTTGTCGGCAGCAATACTAACCAATCAAGGCAACATGTTATCACCCTTATACTTGAATCACAATAAATATAAGAAACTCATTTCCCTCATGTCTCACTTTACGTGATTTAGTAAATTTTAGCATTTAGTCATGAACATACAATCATGTAATCAAACATACATTACATACTTTATTAAAATTTTCCAATAAATATATATTTCAAAAATATCCAATTGTAATCTCATTTGATAAATCACCATTTTTATATTAATTGGTGACAACATAAATTAATATCATAAATATTTCTTTCTCAATTTTAACCGCATTTAATATTCATCATTAAAATAATATTATAAATTAAAATCTTAACAAAAATAGTAGTCAATAATATAATTTGAGTAATAAGTATAAAAATTAATAATATAAAATAAAATCATGTATCTCATTTAAACACATTATCACTTAGCACATTATACTAATGGGATAACCTTAATTAGATGGACGTTGAGATTGACCTTGTGAAATGAGGCTAGAATATTAACGTACGCTCTTAATAGTCTTCATCTATGAATCCGACATCTAAAGTATAATTATTTATAATTATAGATACAAAATATTTAAAGATTGGAAAATATGAAGGAGAAGAATAAACTATTAATAGGTGTAAAGAAATGAGAGAAAAAATATAGAAAAAAAAAGAGTAAACTACTAATGGTGAAAAGAGAACCGAAGAATAATGCCATCAATTTAGTAGTAGAAAATATTGGTTAAAGAGTTGTTGAAGGAAGAGTGGGATGATAGGAGAAAGTGGGAGGAGAAAGTTGTGGATTTTAACAATTAACTTTTTATTTTTTTATTTCAAATCAGAAAATAAGACTGCAATTCAATTTTATTAGAAATTTTTAATTTGGATATTAAATATATTTATTATTTTATTTTTTTTGAATATCTGGGTATTATATATACTCCCCCTTAAAGCAAAAATTTATCCTCGAGCTTACATTTAGAACTTATAAACACCGAAATACTTTAAGAAAATACTGAAATTTAATTAGACGGTTCGATAGTCATATTCTTCCCTCCTTTAAAGACTTTCGTCCTTGAAACTTAATCGATAACATATTAATTAGAAACTGAAAAAGATAACTCGTTATAAGAATTTATGAAACTATTGGGTTGGGTGGGTCGCTTTTCACATCACCTTTCGAATAAATCAAATATACTTTAGAGTATTTAAAGATGGAACAGAAATCGATATCAAATAATCAAATAGTAACATATAAATTAAATAGCTCAAATAGACAAATATATCCCTTTGTATCCCACCCTCAAAACATACCATAATTAAATTACTTAAATAATTTGTAAACCCTAAGATTATTTTTTTTATATGTTGTTCAATTTAGCCAACTTAACTTAATAATATTGCCCAAATGATCTTAAACCTAAGCTCTTGATATTACTTTGTAACACCCCCATGATAAGGTATGATTTTCAAAAACAATTTTAACGAAAAGATGAACCAAAACTACTCATGAGAGAGTTACCGTCACATCATAAATGTAAAGCTAAACAACTATAAAATAATTTTATACTACCTCCTATTCAGCTGAATTGTCCCATTTTTTTTTGGCACTATTCACTTATCACTCTTAATTTGTATTTTACTCTTAATCTATAAGTTAAAACATAGTCATATGGGATCTTGTTTGATTTGTCTCAATACAAGGATTATTAATATCAACTTTTTATAATTTTTAATTAAGCATAATTTGAGATATTAAGAGTTAAAATGTTGTCTCGGCAAGTGTAAAAAGTCAAATGGGACAGTTCAGCTGAATAGGAGGGAGTATAATTTAACAATTAAATAATTCTTACAACTGAAAGTGAAAATCAAACTGAGACATGACTACTAATAAAAAAATCAATATTCTAGGTAAACCTCAATCTATGATCCCCACACGATCAATAACCTACAAAAATAAGAAATGCAAGAAAGATAAGGGAAAAACTCCAAAAATCAGAAAATTGGGTAATTCCAACTTAATCCCGTAAAATAATTAAGTTTAAAAATAATTTTGAAAAAATAATATATAATCTAATTGAGAATCAATTTGCGTAAATAAGATAACATAATATCACATGAACAAATTAATTAATTTGGTATTTAATAATGACAAACACATATTCTTATTTTTAATATTTGAGGGAACGAGAGCGAAAGTAGGCCAAGGCTTTACCCTATACCTATGTCATCAAGAATTTGTCACCTTAAATAATTAATGACCAGAATAGTCTCAAGTAACCCTAATATACACATCCCTCCTACTTGGATCACAACAAATATAAAAGGTTTATTTCCTTCATGTTTCCATTTTACTGATTTAATATATTTTAGTAAGCCATGAACATACAATCATGTAATCAAATAAACATCATATATTTTATTAAAATTTTTAAATAAAATATATCTCAAGAATATCCAATTGTAATTTCATTTGACTTAGCACCATTTTAACATCAATTAGTGGCAATAGGAAATATTAATATCATAAACATTTCTCTTCCCTATTTAATCGTATTTAAAATTCATCATCATTATTATTATCATTATATACAGTGTGTATCACACTCATAGGAACCATGATCAGAGTCTGGAGAGGGAAAGAGGTGACAACTCATAATGCGGCCAAAGAGTTCTTTGGCTCGATAAAAATGCACAAAATTCAGCATTAAAATAATATTATAAATTAAAACCATAACAAAAATAGTAGTCAATAATATAATTTGAGTAATAAACATATAAAATATAATATAAAATGAAATCATGCATCTAATCTAAACACGTTATCACTCAACACATAATATTAAAGGGATAATTCTAATTGGATGGACACTAAAAATTACTTTGTGAAATGATTCTAGAATTTTAACGTACGCTTTTAGTAGTTTTAATCTACGAATTTGACATCTAAAGTATAATTATTGTTTATAATTATAGATAAAAATATCTAAAGATTAAAAAAAATACTATGAAGGAGAAGATTAAACGAATAATAGTTGTAAAGAAAAAAATGGTTAACTACATAAAAATAATTAGAAAGAGATAGAGAATGGTGAAAAGAGAACCGAAGACTAATACCATCCATCTGTAGTGGTAGAAAATATTGGTTAAAGAGTAGTTGAAGGAAGAGTGGGATGTGATAGAAGAAAGTGGGAGGGGGTTAAGATAAGGAAAATCACATATACAATTGTGGGTTTTAATAAATTAATTTTTAATTTTTTTATTTTTAATTAGAAAATAAAACTGTAATTCAATTTTATCAGAAAATCTTAATTTTGATATCAAATATATTTATTATTATTATTATTATTATCTTTTAAAAATATCTGGGCATTACATATCCCTATTCAAAATTAAACGATCATAACAAGAACATATGCTAAAATTTAACTACTCTTAAAAGCTCGTGAATGTTGTGAATAAAGCAAATAAATTACTCCAAGAACTTATTTGAATTTTGTTCCTACTTAAAAACTCTCAAATTTATAAAGAGATTAAAAGTATGAAATACATGTGTGTTTAAGTGTGAATGATGATCTAATTGCTAGAAATTAAATACCTACAACCACAAAAAAAGACTATTCTAAAACTGATTTCCTAGAAAGCCTCATCGATGCTTAAGGCATATCGAAAACTGTATTTGGAAGGAATAAGTATAATGATAGAATATTTGGATAGAGTTTCTGTATTAGAGAATAGAATTAACCTTTTCTATAGAAGAATGAAGTATATATAACAATCCACTGTAAGATTTTAGAGGAGGTTATGTGATTCATGGTAATTCATGATGGTCCTGTTTGTAGAAGTGGGAGTAGTAAGCAATTATTTTAAAAAGACAGTTATTGCTAGAAGTGGGTAGTTTAAGGTTTGTGTATCTTGATTGAATGGACTTAGGAGGATTCCACAGTAGAGGAGTTTTGACTTTAACTTTGATCTTGACTTCGACTCATCAAAGGGCCATATCAAATAATTTAGTGCAAAACAAGCAAAACCATCACTCATCAATAGTCAACAATAGCCTATGTGACTTCCACCATCATCAAACAAGCATCAAGGGCACTAGAAACTAGCTTTCAATAATCAATATGCTAGCAGCTAGAATGTAAGACACAATGTGTAAGAGATAGTTTAGTCAAGCCCACAGAAGCTTGTAAAACCCACAAGGAGAATGAAGCAGCCATTTGAAAAGAATTGACGCATCACAATTTGCTACTAAAATTCATATTATGGCATTCCCATCTATCAGCATATGCTGAAACATTTCGCAGCCAAAGCTTTGAGACATGATAGCAGTATGCAGCTTGAGCTTTTCAATATCATTACAATCCTGATTCAATGTCAACTTAAGCTCATCTGTGCACAGTAATATTTGTAGCCAAGATAAGGATTTACCATAAAAAAGATATCAATGAACCAAAACCACATAAAAGCTCCTAGCGTTTAGAACAGCCTTTTCATTATCCTGTGACCTGTCTATGCCTGAAGTATAGGTACAACATAATCAGCCGAACTAAATCAGCTTGCCACTTCAAGAAATATGTTAGATGGAGCTGCGCAGACAAGGGACTTAGTTGCATCAATCACAAGGGAATAATGGCTGAAATTAGGTTCTAGCTCGGTTTCACCAATAAGCCCTATATGAAAATATATAGCGGTACACATTAAGTACAATCACAATATATAAAAAGTAGATCAGGTTCTAATACCATTTATAAATTCGAAGCCATACTTAACACTAGCTACTGTTTTGGTATGTCACCAATTTGCAATGTCTACATATTTATAATATCTAATATAAACACTTATTTTCAACTTTTACAGTATGAAATCTGTGATTGAACGATACAACAAGACGAAAGAGGAGCATCTACAACTTGCAAATCCCAACTCTGAGGTCAAGGTAAGATTCTGAGTCAAAGCAAAATTGATAAATAATTTACTATTTATGTAAAATCCTTTGGTGCACAATCACAATACCAATTGCCTAAGGTGAAACGTAACTTTGCAATAACAAACAACCTCAGGTTTTGGATCCAGATTAGATCAATCACACGTTTTTCACATTTCTGTAACCATGATTACTACAAGTGGTAAAACTATATCCACAAAAAGTGGATAAAGCATTGTGTCATTTGGTAAAGAGTAAAGTACGTTTGCTAGTGCGCAGAATCAGCTCATAACAACAATATTTATCATAAAAATTAGTCATAGAGAACGTAGGCTCTCAACTAAATGGTAAATACTAGTGTTACCAAAGAAAATAACACACAAATCAAAGAGCAAGCACATACAGTAACTGACTCTTGATCACCTTCTTAAGAGAGGTAACCTCTCAATTCTCAACTTTCTCACACCAGTCTCATCATATATCCTTCACCTATTAAAAAGAGTACTTGCCTCACTTGTTTAATCTCATTCTCACTACAGTGACATGTTAATCTAAATCATATAGAGGAACCTAAGACCTTGTTCGGATAGCAAAAAGGGAGGGAGAGGATTTCGAGGGAAGGGATTTGGAAGGATTAAGTCCCTTTATTTTGTTAACGTCCAAATCTCTCCATAAGAGGAAAGATTTGGAAGGAAAATAAAATTCCTTTCTTTCCCCCCTCCCTTTCCTTCCTATACAAACAATGGAGTCTTTCCCCTTCCTTTCCTTCCCCTTCCTTTCCCTCCTCTTCCCTCCCTTTCTTTTCTCTCCTAATTTGCTATCCAAATATAGTGTAGAAGAATACGAAGGAAACTTGATGACCAACCTTTAAGTCTCATTCAGGAATAACATTCCCAAATACTAAAACCATAAAAATGAATCCATGTTCATCACAAATTGCCTACTGAAACATTATCATTTGGCTTATAAGCAAAAACTGTAAGGACCTTGCACCAAGTAGAGGGATGGCCATCCACTCAATGCAAATTGAAAAAGTAAATAAAGCAAAATGAATGAAAATGATACTTGTAAAATCGGAGCTGTCGAAGATTGAAGACCACACCTCCTAGGAACTCCGAACTGTGGCTTCATTTGTCTTAGAAATTTCTATATACTTCATATGACAATAACAGTGATAAACTCGTATAAAGCAGAGTAAGGCTGTGTTGTCTCATATTTCTCTCGATGGGTTCGAGTTTTTGGAAATTGAGTTCTTTAAGCTGGTATAGCTATTAGTACTTTCATCAGGCTCAACGTTTTGGAATTCGTTGACCAGCTTTAATTAGAAGAGATGCTACCATTTGTTGTGGGAGGTATCATGTATGGATCATTCTGAATTGCTACATTCTCTTGAGAGGATCAAGTCATTAATAAGGGCACTTTATTCCATTGCGTTATGGGCTGTCATGTACCATCCAACCTTGCTTGGAGTTACAAATTTTGGCACATATTGGTAACTTATGGGGCAGAATACTCTCTTTGACCAACGCAATCTTTTAGCCCTCTAGATTCACAGATGCTGTCTGCTTCCTTATATCAACACTTTCTGGTTAGGGATATAGGAAGTGGATAGGAAGGAGGTAGATTCAGGGTTGACGCATTCCTATTGAGCAGGAACATAAGATTTATTGAGCCGCTAAATGGTACTAATGATGCTACATATAACATTTATATGTCTGCTTTATATATATATACCTTAATATGGCCGTGTACATCTGTAATAGTGAATTTGGAAAAGTAATTACTCATGGCAATTGGCAATTGGCTAAAGAAGAAACACAATATTTTCCAGTTCTCACAATGGCTCCTCTGAACTAAGATCCTCGGGTTAATGCTTTATTTGCATTTTGCAGCATCAAAATCAAAACGCAAAACCAAAGATACACAAGTATCCAACATCATCAAACTATATGACACATATGTTGGTAGCTTTGATAATTCAACAAAAATGGCCTTTAATATCAGCTCATCATTATTGCAGATGATTGATAGGTAATCAAGGCATGTAGCAAGTACCAAGAGTAAACCTACAGGAAAAAATTCCATTAAAAATTAGTTCGTTTTTCTCTTTATAGGTGGGAAGATAAGACTATAGATACAGGTAGCTATCATTGACAGCATCCGAGAAGCAACTGGACAGCCAAGTTTTGTTGTGCAAAACAAGGCAAATAAATCCATGACAATGCCAAACTACAGTACAGGTACGCTATGAGTTTCAATGAAAGTTGCATCGATCTTTAAATTAATGACTTTAGAGGAGTTGACATAGAATCCACACATTCTCAAGTCATATTCCCTATTGGCACACTCCAAGAGGGAACAACAGATTTTGATATTTAGTAAACCACCTATCGGATCAGAACGTAGGCAATCACACAAGAGATATACATCAACTGTAGATCTAAACTTTGAAGTTTGAATTGTATACACTCACGTAGAAAAAATAGATTTAGAATGCTCGTTCAATCATTACTATGCAAACATTCAGAAAGGTTTCCTTCTTACATCCATTATGAACCACAAAAGGAGAACTAATTTCTTTACATATGCCATAAAGAACCCCTACAGAAACACTAAGTATGTACTACATAAGAGATTCTATCAGAATCTCGGTGATTACAGGAACCAAAACAAAACCGCAATCCTCTGCACTTCCAAGTTCCTCAGAGTTTAACTATAAAGCGCTATAGCGTATAGGCTGCCCTTTTATGCAGTCCCCCTTTTCAAGTATAAAGCTGGATTTATTGCCTATTCTAAAGTTATTTAAGGTGTGAGAGATTACCATACAAGAGACTTTCTTGCCAAAACGCATGGAGAACAAGAGGGTAGCTGGGTTGAAACCCCACACAAAAAAATGAGGAAAAGGACCTTTGATTCATGAAATTGTCTCAAAAAACAGCTTCCAAGAGGTTCTTTGTACGCAATAGTTTAAAATTTGAAAACTTATCGCGAGGCGATATAAGTTCTTTAAGTCTTTCAAGGAGATAAGCTAATATTATGTCGCAATAAGTTAGTATGTGATAGACTTGCTTCACACCTAGTGAATCCAAGTGACTTGGAACAGGAATGTAGTATGAAGGTAAAAGATGGGATGCACTTATGAGATCTTAAGGCTTCCAGCTCCAGTTTAAGTATGTAAAACTGTAAACCCTGCATCCCAATTATCTTGTAATATCAATAGGTGAACGTGAGCTAACTTTCTTACAGTGATCTAGTACAGAAAGAATCTTAACTTTTCGTAAGTTTTTGTTTACCCTATTCTACCACATTTTGCCTTTCAAGATAACTTATTCAAAAGTTTAAATTAAGAAAAAGGATAAATTTTCCATCTTAAAAGGATAAACTTGACATATATTTCTCTTTGAAAGTTTGCCTCTTCCAACAATCAATTAAAACACTCCATGTTAACCACTATAATCACCTACATTCAAAAGTCTAAGTTTGCTAAGATGGTTATGCCTAATTGCCTATAAATAAACACCATGCTTCTCAAAATCCCAACACTAACACTATGTTATCCAAACAAGGGATCCCTTAACAAAAAATATCCATCCAAACCCTCCAAACCATTCCCACCCATTTTGTTATCCAAACAAGGGATCCTTCTTTCCTCCAAATCCCTCCCCTTCCTTTCCCTTCATTCTCTTCCATCCAAACACACTCTAAAGGTGATTCCTACATTTCCTTTATGTTCACGTCTTCCATTTATTGATAAAATAAGGTTAAACATTTAGAAAGGTATCACGTAAGTATATTAATACAGTCCAAGATATATATGAGACGGTACAACCGACATTTGATATAGCTTGTTTGGATAAGAAAGTACAAACGAAATCTTTTCTTTCATTCTTCTATACTACCTTCATTACTCATGCGAGTATTAGAACTCATGCAAGTATTTTAACTCATGCGAGTTAGGGGAAAAACCATGAGAACCAATATTTTAATTTAATAGCTTGTTTGGATTTAAGAAAATCAAGGAAAGGAAAATGGAGGAATAAAACACATTTCCCTTCATTTGGATAGCAAATAATAAGAATACATGAGAAACAAATTATAATTTTACCCTTATGTAGAAGAAAGTTGGAAGAAAAGCCTCTAACTTTCCCCTCCCTTGCCCTTCTATGGACACACAAAAGTTAGATAATATGGATAGTACAAGAAATGCAAAGATCGAAGCAGCTATACTACAACTTTAATCAATGATAACACTAAGCCCCTAGCAAACTTATCACAAAACCAAGAACCTTATAATTATTAATTAGATATATAGCTTGAGCCACATTTAAGTATGGATAGTTTGAAAAAATGAAGTCTAAGGAATTTTCATATAAGAACTATCACTTTCTCTGTTTCTTTAATTTGCAACCGATTTGCGGAGAAAAAAACCAAGTGGAGCAAGGAGTAAAAGGAGAGAAATTCAGTAAGGTAAGATTCCTTAAAACAAAATGTTACAACTACTAAGAAACAAAGGAAATGATGAGAAAGTAGAGTACCTAGCAAATACTTTGTGTTATTCCTTTTACTACCATCTTTTACGTAGTAAGAAGTATTACTCTACCTTGTGTCATATTTTCTTTGCAGCATACATATTCCTTGTTTGAACTGTCAAATGAAAATTTCCACATTGTCAATATTTTATAATTTTACATATAAACTAATGGTATCTATGATCAAAGTAAAAGAAGGAAATGATGTAATCAAAAAAATGGAAGACTTACTAAAAAGGGAAAAATTGTTTTACATGATGTACTGAAAGTACACATGTTGATACTTTTAATTAGCATGACCATGCTACTTTTATTACAATCACAAAAGTGTGTCCCAATCTCTTCCTTCCAAAATGTTCTTCAACAAAATGCTATGTTATTGTTGTTGGTGTGATACGCCAAAGTTATTGCACTGCTTCAGTTACGATAATTTACGAATAGTAGATGAAAATTTTGGATCAAAACAAAACAAGCTCTCTTAATACAATAATTGCTTAGTATTCTCAAATCTGATCAAATTTGGAATATCTCTTCCTTCTCTGAGAGTGTTTTCTGCTTTTTATAAAGCACAACGTTTGAACTTGAATTCTAATTTCACTTTTCTCTGAAATTTTTAGCACATTTCCTTATTTGTATTAATTGACAGCCTAAATAATGATACAGACTTTTATGGAATCACAATTCTACTTACATTAAGATCCCCTGACTATAAATTAAATACAAAACTAATCCCAAGTAAATTGAAACAACACAAATAAAGTAAAACATAGTAGGAAAAGCTTCTCTTGATGCACTATGACTCTAATGAATTAAACTATTATTCAGACTTATATAACAAAAATCTGCTTGCCAAACCTAGGCCTATTGACAAGTTGTCAGTTCAAACTCAAGATCGCTTAGTGTTATTAGTGACGTCGTAGTGCAGCCTTAGCCACTCGTTAGAAAGTAGATATTGCTAGCGTTGTTCAACTTCTCATTTTTAGCTTTTTATCCCACCCACATGCTATAACCATGCAACATACGTCCTCCATGCGTAGCCAACCTTTTGAGTTGTAATAATACCCATACTCATATTTATAGAAACTGATTCTTTACCATGAATCCATGCATATTATACTCACCATCACAAAAAGAACACCACAACATCATATTGATTGAGTTTAAACTTTTATGTTTAATAAACCTCACCACCAGAGCATTATTGCATTTACTTCCACTCAATAATCGGCTATTGTATTGCAGTTTTGGCAAAGAGAAGCAACAATGCTACAACAACAATTAGAAAGTTTACAAGGAAACCACAGGTAGCTTCCACATTTGAATTAGTCGATGTTTATGTTAAATCTTTCAATTGTAACTTTTTATAATCCCTCGTGATGTTTCAAGAAGTCTTGGGGCTATTAGAGACTAGGGCTTAGCATTGATACAAAAATTAAAATGAATTAGAGTGAAGGAAACATAAATGAAGATAAGGGGTATGAAGCGATTATAGTAATGCCAAATAACGGTAGAAATAAGAAACCATGAGATACATTTTGAAATGTGCCAAAACGCAGCTTTTTGCACTTTACAACGTGAGAAACATCATTAAGATTTTTTTAAAATCTTCACGGCATAGCCGATGCGTTGTAATGCGGCCTTATTTTTGCACTATGAATGGTGTTGAATTTTTAAGGAAGGCGTGTTGAGCTGGAGCAGGGGGACGAAGTCTGAGCTCGTTCTAAATGTGGGAAGTTTTCCCAGTGAGATGGATGTGACAAGATAAAAGAGGAGTGTGGAGACAAGTGTGGGAAAGGGTTTTACGGTTTTAATTGATTTATTAACTTTATAGATTTTTTATTTTGGTTTTTTAAATGGAGACTATCTTTTACATTTCTAAATAGAAAAGCACCGACATATTATCATTAAAAGTAAAGAGCTTAAATGTATTGATCAAGATATTAAACAAATGTGAATTTCCTCCATGTTAAGAGTACTAAATTTCTCTATTAAAACCAAAATGGACTATGCTAGTATAAAGATAAATTGGGTCATGGCTTTCAGCAACATAATGTCAACAATTATGAAGTCAAATGAAGACACACATCAATTAAGATTCCACTAACAAAAAGGTCATCAATTAAAAACAATACTTTCGCTTATATCACTTGCTCTACTTGACCTTATTCAAGGCTTCCTTACAAAGTTTCGAGTGGCTACTCAAAGACCAAAATTGCAAGGATTAACAAGTAGTGTCTGTCAAAAACTAGACATCTAAAATATCATGTGGGTCGATAATAAAAGAAGAAACCACTTGACTATTTTCCGAACAATTGTAGCTAGATACATCTTAAAAATTTTGGTCTCGTGCATTTGTAGGAACCTTAATCACAACAAATTTGATAACCTTTTTTTCTTCTAATCTCTGAAATAACAAGAAGTCACTATTATAGCTTCCCTTTTATAGTGTCATTCTCTTCCACGATGAATTTTGTAATTTTTAGAGAGCTCACTTTGTTTGTTTAGTTAAAAGCTTCTAGAAATCTTTTCTTTCTAGTTAAAAGATGTTTATAAGCAAAAGGAGAGATTAGGAAAACAAGGAAGCAAGTTGACAAAGGTTTTTACATAGTAAATCCTAAGAAACAGCGACATAGCATAAAATAAGTTATTTTGGTTGACATTTGCAGAAAAATGATGGGTGAAGAGCTGTCTGGTTTAAGTGTAAAAGATTTACAGAATTTGGAGAGCCAACTAGAGATGAGTTTACGAGGGGTCCGCACAAAAAAGGTAACCAAAAAACACTTCACTGATGAAGAAACTATTGTATATCCTCATTGCTGACGCTATTGAAAATTGCAGGAAGAGCTTTTACTGAGTGAAATACAAGAACTTAGTCGAACGGTAAATTGCTATATAATTAATTTTCTTCATTTTATCATATAACCAATCCTAGTGTGAAGCTTCTGATCAATATGGTCATCATAGGGTAATCTCATTCAACAAGAAAATCTCAAATTACACAAAAAGTTGAATCTAGTTCGTCAAGAAAACATGGAGCTCCAAAAGAAGGTAACAGGACATGGAATAAAGGATCTTAATGAATAATATAACTTGTAAGCTATTTAGATCTTTAAGTCAACAATGAAAGTAACTCATCAACAAGAAACATATTTCTCATCTCAGCTCTATGGATCAAGTGAAGTAAATGGCGCAAACAGGAGTTCTTTTCTCGCCAATGGCACAGGGGATGATTCAAATGCACCTATATGCCTACAGCTTTGTCAACCACAGCAAGAAGACAGAGAAACAACAGGAAGAGCAACAAAAATAAGGTAACAATCCTGTAGTTCATCTTTTTAATATGCAAACTTTCATATATCACATAATCCCAGAAATTTATATGGCTATCTAATTTTATTTTGCCTTTTCATTTATAATGCAGAAGACTAGAACTTGCCTAGTGAAGAAGATCCATCCGCAATGTTCTCGCACAGCATCAACATAGTTTCGAAGTCCATGGAGCTCTTCCTTTCATAGTTGAATATGTGAAACATGAAATGTGTACGTGATAACCAAAGGAACAATGATTGTTATTGTTTACAGTGATTAAGAAATTAGCTAGCTATGCAAAATCCTTATAAAATGTAATAAAGATGCAAATACCAAGTGGAAGTGCCAAGTATTATCGTAACTATTAGTTAACAATATTTACTCTAGAACCTTACTCAACTAATTCACAAACCTAATAATTTGGGTCTTCTGTTTCAGTAGGAAGGACTGTAAAATACATACAAGGCATCACGACTTAAAACTAGTGTTAATAAAAAAATAATAAAACTATAGATAAGGATACAAAAAAGATTTAGCACGTACAAGACATTAAATACTATGGATAAAAATACATCTATCTTAGTCCAATATGCCAATGTATATTTTTTAATGAATATTAATTTTATTCATGAGTGAAACGTACAAACCAATGTTTTTTAACGTACTTGAGACCTGAGCCCTTCAAATGGAGAAATACAACAATGAAATAAAGATGCCATATATCATGTTCAGGGATGGTTATAGGCAGATGCAAGTTTTGCAACCGCACGACCCTCTAAAATTAAGGGGCCTCAAATATTAGTTTAGTTAGTTAACATTACTTATCTTTAGTTCAATTACTTGATTTTGGGCCCCAAATTTGAAAAAAGAAGTAAAATAAACCCACCTCAAATCTTTTGCCCTTGATTATGCTCTTAAATACTTTTTACAGAACATCAGGCCAATGAGTGAAGAACGTTGATATAGGATTTCAATGTTTCAGCAACTTATCAACAAAATCACAGTGGAGATCATATGGATAGATTTGCAAAGAACAACAAAAATGCCATAGACTTAATCCCAACAACATGGCGTCGAAAACATTAACCAAAACAAATCAATGTAAGGGAATTTATAGTCTTGCTCATGGATAGAGAGCACACTCGGGCACGCCAAGGATTTATAACATTTGTACATTTATTATACATGTGCTGAAGCACAACTATCCTTTAATATATCAAAAGCAAATAATAGAGAATAAGTGATAGCAACAAACATAGCTTGTACTGGAAAAGAACATAACAAATTTAGCACTTAAAGGTATAGCATCTAAAAGCTGAAATGAAAGTTTACTGACAGGCCAGGTACAAGATCATTCTTGTCACATTAAATAGTATTGGATGGAAAAAAGGCGGTACTTAAGAAAGGTTTGCCTCAAAAAAATTTATAGATTGGAAAAAGAATCATGCTTTCAGGATCAAAATTTATATTTGTGTTTAAACCATTAAGGCTTCATGTTGTGGAAAATAAGTTTAAATCACTTCAAATAAGAGAAGTAAGTTAGGATCAGGTAATTTAATAGAATCTCCTCAACATAAATTTACTTGTGTCAAGACTAGAGAACAAGCTAAGCTAAGTTTATGTAAGAAAAAGTTCACTTGAGGAAACTATAAATGCAAAAGAGCCTCCAGATGCTATGCATAGTTATAATGAAAATCATCCTTAAAAGTGAAAAATCTTAAGGTCATTTCAAGCTTTAAAATTGTTTTAAATTTTCCAAAAAAAAACATAAAATCTCATTTCCTCTTCAAATTTATCTATCGTGTTATTTCAATAACTTAATATTACATGTTTTATTACTAATAAAATTAATGACATAGGTGTAATGAAGTGCATTAAGGATAAGGATATGAACATTCTAGTTCAAAACGAGAACATTGAAGAGTATTTTGATGAGCTTTTTATTGGAGAACAAGGAAATGTTGTAGGGGACACAACAATCACTCCATAGAAAAAAAAAAATTTATGCGATGAATACAAAAATCGGAGGTGGATGGGGCGTTAAAGAGAATAAAGCTAAAGAAAGCGATAAGGCTAGATGAGATATGAGATGCCTAGGACGATTGGAGTGACGTGGATAACTTATCTATTCAATAAGATTGGAGGACAAACAAGATATCTAATGACTATAGAAGTACTCTAGTGCCTACTTACAAGAACAAAGGGGATGTCCAAAATTACTCTAACTATCAAGGAATAGAACTTTTGAGTCATACAATGAGTTAATAGAAAAGGATGATAAAGATACGTATGAGGAGAAGTACCTCCATATCAGAGAACCAATTTGGATTTATGCTAGAGAAATCTATAATGAAAGCAATTCAACTTATAAGACAAATGATGAAATACTATAGGGCTAAAAACACAGACAGAATTGCACAGAGTTTTATTCACTTGGAAAACATATACTACAGGATTTTATTCACTTGAAATGTACTTTGGTGGGTAATAACAAAGGACATTCCCAAAAAGTACATTAATATAGTGCAAGATATGTATCGAGAAGTAAAGACAAATGTTAAGACGTGTGGAAGGCCAAAAAAAGATCTTTTCTATCACAATTGGCCCTCATTAAGGCTCAGCTCTAAACCCTTTTCTTTTCGCGGCAATACTATAAGAGATAACTAGATCAATACAATGTGACATGCCTTGGTGCATGTTGTTTTCTAATGACATTGTTTTGGTAGATGAGAGCAATGAGGGGGTAAATGCTAGTTAGAACGATGGAGATAAGCATTAGAGTCATGAGGTTTCAAATTAAGTCGTAATAAGACTATAATGCTAGATAAGAAAGATATTGCTTCAGGTGGATGTTTTAAATACCTTTGATCCATATTTCAGAATGTGAGGAAATCTAACAAGATGTAACCCAAAGAATTAAGTGAGGGTGACAAAATGGAGACCGACTATGAATATTATGTGATCGAGGTGTGCCCATAAAGTTAAAGGCCAAGTTTTATCGAACAAAACATTAAAATGGCGCTATTATATGGAGTCAGAATGTTGGTCTTTTGAAAAGGATTATAGTAGAAAGTTGAAGAGATGGCAATGGATCGGATCTGGAACGGGTCCAAGTGCACCTGGATCTAGATTTGTTTTATAAGGGAGGATCTAAATCCAAATTCGGACCAGTGGGTCAATTTGTTAGGACACAAACTCAGATCCCACGAATCCAGAAATAAGTCAGGATCCAAAACATGTCCAAGCTTATTTTCGCACATTTGATTGAATTTTGTTGCGCATTGCGAGAGTGATAGAGTTTTAGACTTTAATTAATGATAATAATATATGAAACTATTGATTAAAATCTAAAATAGATATAATATTAATTTATACAAACTATAAATGTCTTTAAAATATCAACCTAGTTTCAAAAGGTTCTTACAGAAACAAAAGTTTCTTCATAAAATAATTTAACCAAAAAAGCACTACTTAATTAACAAAGTAAATGAGTAAACCATTCATTTTTTAAAATTACATACACACACATGCACGCCCGCACGTACGCACACACGAGCACACACACATATATACATTTATATCGAGTCTCTTGGATCCATGGATCTAGATCCGAATATTTTCTCAAAACCCAAACCCAAATTAGAGGTGTTCATGGGCGGGTTTGGGGGGGTAGCGGACCGGGCTTGTCCTTTGAAAGTTACCCGCGGGCTAAAATTTCAAAAGCTTACAGCGGGCTTATTTATTTGTCACTACCCACCCTCTTTCTTAGTGGGTAGGACCCGCGAGCAAACGCATTTTTTATTTTATAATTAAATAAATAATTATATTTTTATGTTCTTATTGTTAGTTCATAACATATGGTGAAAAAATGACATTATCGACTTACAAATGTGATTTGATCAAGGGCATGACCATTATAAAAACTAAAAAAGCAATACAAAGTCTAAAGTTAAGTCTCAACAACAATTAAAATAATACAATACATTATCCAGACTCACTAATATACAACTCATAATTACAACATACTCTAAAGAAAACAAAAAAAAAAAAAACACTTTAAAGAAAAAAATCAATTAATAAAGGATAAAATTTTCAATCTCACAAAATAAAATGCATAAATGTTGTAATACACAACGGGTGGGTTTACCAGCGGGTCTTATTTCTTCTCGCTACCCGCTCGTTTAACTTTGCCGACGGGTAGGTACTGCCCAAATATTATTTTTTTTCCAAAATTGTTGTTCAAGCACGCCTGTTTTTCGAATCAGGTGGGTCAGGCGAGCAGGTAGCCCACCAATAAACAACTCTAATCCATATCTAAATTTTTCAATTTTATATGGATATGATCTGAATCGGATTTGATGAGTCCTAAAAAATAGGACCCAGATCTGCCAAAACAAATCAAGATCCACAGATCCGAGCCTTTAGGATAATATTTGAAATGAAGATATAAGAAAATCTTTGAGAGTAGCAAATATTAAGAAAAATATGAAAGAGAATCGTTTAAGATGGTTTTAGCCAACCACTAAGTCAAAAAAAAAAATAGTTGGAGCTCTGGAGACTTAAAAAGAGGGTTATGAAGCTTGAAGATGACATAGAGGATAATAGTGGAAAAAGATATGAAAGATCTAGACTTACAATTTGAGATGGTAGAAAATCGAAATGAATAGAGAAGAAGAATCCATGTGGACGACCATTACAAACGATTTATTAAATTTGCAGTCGATCTCAATCTTTTGCGATTAAGACTCTGGGATTTGTTGTTGTCGTACTGTAAAATAATCCTAACATAAGATAATTTTTCTTCTCTTGAATCTTTATCTTACAAACACAAAATACAACAATAAGGGCATAGGAAAAAAAAAAGACGGTCACATCACATTGTATCGATCAAATTGTAAATGTTATCAAGTCTACTAAACTGTTACTACTTGCATCGGAAATGTTAAAGAAATCATACTTTAAATAGGTTTAGAGATATCTCAGAATTTTGACCGATATTAAGCAATACAACATCCACATCACCTCGTCAACAAATCGCAATGGTCGTTAATACAACTGCAATTGAAACCACATTTTTGCGCTATAGTTGAAGGCATATCAAAAATGTAGTAGATAAAGCATTATCACTACATGACACTCATATGAAAAGATGTATATACATTCTTAAAGGAATAACAATCATACCCAAATCCTAGTAAGAGCTCTTTCAAATCAGCTTCTCTAGCATATCACCTATGCATATAGCCTTATTTTATCTCACCCTTGTATATACATTAAATTGTGCATTATTCCATAATGGTCACTAGTAAGTCTGTAACCATAGTTACATGGAACGTGGAACGTAGCCACGTTCCGCGATCCGGGAACTTTCCTCACCAATCACCACGAAATGCGACCAAAATTGCTCAAGGCGACGTTCCGATGCAGAAGAACTTTATTAAAAGATATTTCGGCCTTTGTTTACAAGGAAAAATTGTTGAGAATAATCTCAACTTTTGACGTTTTGCTGTGTATAACCCCTACTTTTCATTAATCATAAATAATCCGAACTTTTCACCTATGTTGCTCACAGCACCCCCAACGGAAATATCACTGGCTACAGCAGGTCAAAAAATGTGCATTTAATTTCTTCACAAAAATAACCTCCTTCAACCTACCAACATTCAATTACATCCTTCTACTCCCTTCACATTCATTTATAAACCTCTCCCTTCAATAACATCCCAATTCGGTTATCTTTTCCAAAATTCTAGGGTACATCATTTCACCCCCAAATTCAAAGAAGGATGGTTGAATCTGGTGGTTTTTGGTTGTTGTTCATCATAAAAATGATAAGTTGCTATTCTCATGAACATTTCGAATTTGTGATTTTGCGAATTTATGTTGTGATTTTCGAAAACCCTTATACAATAAAGTACACATAAATACTTACAGGCCATTCTGGACATGAATAGAACCTTTCTCCATCATGATAAACCTTCTTTGCCATTGTCAATTTTGCAACAAATCCAGTCTTATTCAAATTTGAACCTCTACTGTATGTAGAAGAATGAGAATTTATTTTTGCAAAAAAAAAGAAAAAAAACAAAATTAAAGGATGAAATAAATTTTCTCTCTCGTAAAGTTGGGGTTAAAATGGGGATATAGAGTAAGAAGGAAAAAGATGATGGCAACAATAAGAAGGAATAGAACAGGTTACAAACGGCTATATCACCTTCTATAGCCGGCAGTATTTTTGTTGGGGGTGCTGTGAGCAACATAGGTGAAATGTTCGGATTATTTATGAATAATGAAAAGTAGGGGTTATTCACAGCAAAACGTCAAGTTGGAATTATTCTCAATAATTTTTCCTATTTACAAACTAAAGAAAAAAGAAGAGACGAAAAAAGAGATGAAACCAAGAAAGCTAAAAAAATTCCATTTAAAAACAATTTCTTAGAGCAAAAAAAAAAATCATTTAATTTAATTTTGTTTTCAAATATATTTTGATACATAATGTATCTCGTATCCAATCGTTCTCGAGTCCATCTAGGTTGCGTTCCTTGTTCCCGTTACAGTTTTCCGTTCCAAACCAAATGTCTTTCCAGGTTACAATGGCTGTAACCTACACTCTTCACTCATCACTCCACTAACCTATACTACCTAACTCATAATCTGTAGGTCTAAGGTAGTGCACGTGTGTTGTAAGTCCATACACAAGACCAACTCATATACGAAAAGGTACACTAATTACTCTTAAAAAACAGCTTCTACATTGAAGAAACATACCTAAGATGGCACGCACAATTGCTTGAACTTCTTAACACGATAAAATGAAATTACCTATAATAACTCGCAATATTTCGGTTTTTCTCAACATAATGCTTATAGAACAATCAACTCTCCACCCCATAAAAATCAGGTAGTATATCAAGAAAAACATTCAAAACAAAATGAAAACAAAACAAAATGAAACGAATGTTTTTGAAAAAAAAAATAAGTATAATCTAGAAACAATCTAAGACTGCTTGAATTAGAAGCTTATTATAGAACAAAGCAAAAGTAGCACGTTGCATTTTTCAAAAGAAATTAGCCATCAAGTAGAAGCAAAACATACCCAACATTTGCTTACAAAATTTTAAATTGAAAACTACAAGTAAATGCAGCATTTACCTTGGAGGTCACTTGCAAGTTGCAAAAGCTGGAAGTTGACACCCTAAATAATCATCATACGAACTCACTGTATTAATTACATTATTTAAATTAAAAAATCAGATCAAGAAAATTACAATTGTTAAGTGCGTATTCGCAAACAAATTCATACTATGAAAAAATAAAGATCCTTGTATGTTTAACGCCGGGTTACTATGTCATTAAAAATTGCAATCAACATGAATTCGACCAAAATCCATATCAAATGTTAACCGAAACTGAAAAGATTTGGGCGACATGAAAGCCTACTTCAGAAATTTACAATAGATTTTATAATAAATGAAGTAAAATCTAAAATCTTATGGGTTGATACTTTGATGAATCATTTGGAAACATGAATATAATCAACTAAAACTACATGATCTCAAGAAGGTAAAACGGTTTGAAAAAACTTAAAACATAGTCTCAAGAAATAATAAAATTGCCGATGATTGGAAATTTTGATGTTAAGATCGAAATATCAGCAAAAGTGGAATTTCAAAGCCAAATAAAGCAAAAATCAGTGAATTAAACACTAAAAATGCCGTAATAAGGTGATTACATCGGAGAAAGCGAAAAAAGAACATTGCCGTAAGAAAATGATTATAGTTAGGTCAAAAAGGGAATATAAATCAAATGATACATTGCATGAACTGAAACTTACCACACAGTCTGATAGATGTAAATTACGAGGTTGCGTAACAGAAGTAAAGACGAAAGTCGTCATGACAAGAAAACGAAGGTAGAGAGAGAGAGAGAGAGAGAGAGAGAGAGAGAGAAAGGAGTAAAAGAATTGAGAAGGTCGAAGAAAGAGAAATGGCGGATCTGCTTCTTACGAGGAGACAAGTGAAAATTCAACATGCTACAACAACATGTAGGATGTGATCTGAGAGAATGAGAGCCGAAAAAATATCCAAGTGGGTCATACCGACAGAAGTTGTTTAGCTTGTGTTTTATCACGAATTTTGAGGTTTTTTTCAGCAGATAGAGGGTAGGACGGTTAAAATCAAGTGTTAGTGTTAGTATATTTGCTCGTCGAAATAAATTAGTCAATAAGTTGATTTTAAACAAATTACTTATAAAAGCAAATTTAAATTTAGTTGATCAAACTGTTACTCTAACGAGCTATTAATTATTTGTCAAAATTTTATGTGGTTTTACTTGTGGTTTTATTTTTTAGAGGTTTAACGCTAAGGTTAGACAAGAATTGGTCAAATTGAATATAAGTTGCTACTAGAGAAAATAAAAAAGGGTACAAGCTCAACAAAAATGATATTCTGGTTCATATTTTTTTTAACCTCATTGTAAATTTTTTTTCATCTCATTTATATATTTTTTACATTGATCTTTTGTTCTTATTGACCTTATATCAATCTTCAAGGAAATGAGAAATATTTTTTCTGTCCATTTGAGTTTCCACCATAATAATTAAGTATATGAGAGTTTTTTATGTCTTATTATACAAATTCAAAAGGACAAAGAGAGTAATAATGTTCAACTGCCATCTGCAATTACTGCCAACCAAATTGAACACCAAACTACCAAAACTTGGTTAACCAAGAGTTTAAGCCTAACCTTAAGAGGTGGGGGCGGTTTATACTGTCCAACACTTCCTCCGTAAATTTTAAAAGAAGCTCACTAGTTTGAACTCAAGCCAACACCTCAATTATGTGCGATGTTGTGTTGTTTATGGTTTGAGATGGATTTTGCTATTATTGTAGTGTCATTGGATAGAGGGCGAGAGTCGATTTCTAATGATAGTTTATGCTTGAAAATTAAATTATCTCCATGAGATTAGGTAGATGTTTTGATTGGAAATGATGAATGTGTGCTCCATGTTTGAAATAATGCTTAGCTCCATGAGAATAGGTAGTTGAGTATGTTTTAGGAAGCTTTTGTTGCTCGAGGGAGAACATTAGTATCCAAGATGCGTTCTTCCCTATAACTTATATCCATGACCTTAGGTTGAAGATTAGTAAACACTACTTTGGTAAGAAAGCCTAGCCGTTACCTCTTCATCATCATATTACCTTTTGATGTGTTTTTATTGCCTTTGATCTTATGTTCTTGGTTAATTAGCATCTTTACTTGTTT
The DNA here is from genome assembly GCF_026212465.1 of Amaranthus tricolor. Lineage (NCBI taxonomy): Eukaryota > Viridiplantae > Streptophyta > Magnoliopsida > Caryophyllales > Amaranthaceae > Amaranthus > Amaranthus tricolor. Next base: position 23,600,907 of record NC_080050.1, on the reverse strand, counting down.
TATACTTTATTTTAGCTTTAGTCTTTATTTGCTTATTTTAGTTAATTACACCAACAAACATCTATATATACGTTGTTGAACCAACTAATTGATTGAGAATCCCTTGATACACACCCCACTCCCTATGGATTCGACTCGTACTTGCCGACGTACTGCGCTACGCCATGCACTTGTGGTATTACTATTGAAGGACGTAAAGTCCCGGTCAGGTATCAAAGTGATTTCCTAATTATTGAGCCTAGATTATGATTAGTTGGCGTGACTCAACTGGATTATGTCCGGTTGATTTAGTAGTCCCCTAGGTGTGATCCAACGGGATCACTGTAAGGGGTATGAGCATACTTTTTTCATTGGGCGTCAGTTGGCCGATATTGCCCCTTGATCGAGGTGTTACCATGCGGGCCTTGCAAACCCCAGTATGGTGGCCTCTTCACTGGATTGGTACCCTTGTGTGTTAGTTTTCCCGAGGTGTTTAGACTGACGTGTATGTGTTTGTTGTTGTTTGTTCATGACTTCCTATGATGTTCCTGCTATGACACATTTGACTATGGTCATTATGTTGAGCAGCATGAGGATCATAGCTTGGCATAACAGGTATAGGAACTTCTTTTGCTTGGCATTGGGGAAAGAGTGGAGTGCGATTATAGCAATTACTATACGATTAGCCTGACATTGTAGCTCTTATATTAATTGTTAAGTTTTGGGTTGTATAATCACTTTTTTTTTTGGAGCCATGTTATTCCTTGTAAAGTTATAGTCCGTTGCGTAGTTTCTGGATGTATGATCGTAAGAATAGTTCTTTTGTATCCGTTAAACCGATGCGTTAACACTGGAACCACGATCCGTGTTGGACTTAGTGAATTGATGAGCCGACGATGATTCATCCCGTCGTGACATTTTTTGGAGGGCTTTGATTCCTTCGATTAGTTTAGTTGTATTACTCCATTTATCAATCTACATTATATCCTCAATTTCAGTAGAGATGTTGCCGAAATTTCCACCTACTCACCTATTTAAAATTAATCTTTAACGTTTATTTAAAATTCTTTTTCTTTTCTTTTTATGTAACACCCGAATTCCCTCGCGTCTTTCACGATTTTGGTTTTGTTTAAGGGGTTGGAAATTCAGGAGTGTTACAAGTGGTTACCAGAGCCAGTGGTTTCTACTTTAACGCTTGTATTCTAAAGTCCTTAAGGAATTGTTTAAAGTTAACGTTACGCGTGAGAGCTTGGGTAGATTTGGGATAGATATACTACTTATGTTTTGCGTTGTGATTATCATTGTATGTGCATAAGTAGAATACAATTAGTAACTTGATATTAGACGCATAAGTGTAAGTTGTTCACACTTATGACTTTCTTACAAACATTAGCTTGCTTAATAGATGATAGTTACGATCATTTCATATCGAGCATTATATAGTGTTAGTGATTCTTTTGGTACAACCTACTAAATTTGTATAATAATACTTAAATGTGATGTCAATTTGAACCTTATTGGTATGAGAAGGTTAATGTGTTACGTGTTGGGTGCTCGAGAATCTATATATGACAACATTCATTTCCTATATGTGAATTATGTCTTTCAACTGTTCATTTATGAAATTATTTGAGCCAAACTTATATAGTTCGTGTTTGCAATTGAAAAAGAAGATAAAGCGTAGTATTGTATAAGTTAATTATCATGGGGGTAAGAATACACATGTAGTTAAGTTGAGATCGTGAGTTAAGATCTTTGACACCATACTTTCTTGTCATTTTGGCATAGATGGAGAAATAAACTTATATTCGTGTTGGGTATGATATTAATAGGAAATGCTTCCTCTATCTAGCAAGCGTTTGAGACAGCGCTCTTTTAACAAGGTACTACGTGAGCTGGTTATGGAACTGGTTGAGGAAAGGAGGTCAAAGTCCAAGCCTACCGCAGAGACAGCTTCTTCTATGAGCAAGAGAATCTCTCAGAACAAACCTCCTACGTATTCAGAGACTGGGGAACCTGCAGCTTTGGAAAGTTGGTTGCGAGAGTTTGACAAATTGTTCAATGTGGTGCAATTGCCCTGAGAACTTGAGGTTAGACCAAGCTGCATTCTACCTTCAAGAAGAGGCAGACTATTGGTGGTCAAACGCAAGGGATAGTGTGATGAGTGATCCCGATAACCCGCTGAGTTGGAAAGAATTCAAGACACTGATTCGAGAAAAGTTTTACCCACCATATATCAGGAACCAAAAGTCTAATGAATTTGCTAGGCTTGAGATGGGCGATATGTCCGTGGATGAATACTACAAGAAATTCATAGAATATGTCAAATACCGCCCTGATGACGTCCCACCAAAGAAAAGAAGATGCAAAGATTCGAGTTGGGATTGGTGAATGAGGTGCAAGTTCACATTGATAGTGACAGATACACCACTTTGGACGCTATGTACCAAAGAGCTGCACAAGTTGGGAGCTTGGTTAAGATGGACAAAGGAAAAAGGCTTGAGATGAGTAGTGTGGTAGCCACCAGTGTGGAAAAAAGAAAGGAGAGCTTTATCCAGCAAAACAGCTTCCATAACAACAAGAGACATTGAAGCTTCAATGACCAACACCTTGAAAATGGGAGAAATGGCAAGCCTCAGCTGGGAGGTGCCAATGATCGGAAGATGATCAAGGATAGTCATGGCAAGGAGAGGGTCTTCTTCTGCGCCAAGTGTCCCAACAATCACCCAGGGAAAGACTGCAATTGAAATCTGGTGGAATGCAAATACTGTGGCAAGTTGGGACACCGAGAGTATGAGTGCTTTGCGAAGCTTGGACATCCAGCTCAACAACATAGTGCCAACAAAGCTCCAGACCGGGAAATTTCGAAAATAAAAAGCACGGGAATGATCACAGTGGTAGGAATCAGAACCATAAGAGGAATTGGAATGGAAACCGCACTCCTCAAAGTAGCTTCAAGTCTAGAGGATTTAATGGGAACAGCACCGGGAATGGCAATAGAGGAGCCAGTACGACTGTAGCTCATCCGACTACTGGGAGGTTGACAGCTATCAATAGCAAGGAGGCAGAGTTGGCGAGGGATGTGGTGATAGGTACGTTCCATGTGAATTCTGTACCTGTTAAAGAATTTTTTGATACTAGAGCATCTGATTCTTTTCTATGCACAACAAAGATTGAGAAGTTGGGATTAAAGAGCCCTGAACCCACCTCTAATGTCATAGCAATTCTATCGGGGGAGTTGTTCCGGTGTACTAGGCTATATAGAGGAGTTCCTTTGACTACAGGGGATGTCGTTTTTCGTAGTAACTTCTATAAGCTTGATATGGATGACTTAGACATTATTCTGGGGATGGATTGGTTAGGTCATTTCAAGGCAGAGATTGAGTGCGACAAACAGGAAGTAAGGCTTGTGGGGCCTAAGGGAAAGAGGGTAAATTATAGCAAGGGCACTTCAGGGTTATAGACTAAAGTGATATCTTCCTTGAGGATGAGAAGATTGTTGAAACAGGGATTACCATGTTACTTATGTCATGTTCGAAGGATAGAGGAAAAGGTAGTGACCCCTGAGTCTATTCCTGTTGTAAACAAATTTATAAATGTCTTTCCAGATGAAATACCGAGAATGCCACCTACTCAAGACTTTGAATTTACCATAGACTTAGTGCCAAGGGCGGGACCCATATCCAGAACGCCTTATAGGATTGCACCAGCAAAGATGGAAGAATTGAGAAAGCAAGTAGAAGAGTTGTTAGAGAAAGGGTACATACGACCGAGTGCTTCGCCATGGAGGGCACCTGTGTTGTTTGTTCGCAAGAAGGATGGGAGTATGAGACTATGCATAGATTACCGTGAGTTGTACAAGGTCACTGTGAAGAACAAATACCCTCTACCGAGAATTGATGACCTATTTGACCAACTTAAGGGAGTTGGAATGTTTTCCAAGATTGACCTAAGGTCTAGCTATCATCAGTTGAGAAATCCGAAGAGAGATGTATTGAAGACGACCTTTAGGACTCGCTACAGGCATTTTAAGTGTACAGTGATGCTATTTGGGTTGACTAAGATTCGAAGTTTTCTGGGTTTGGTTGGTTATTATAGAAGATTTGTGAAAGATTTCTCGAAGAATTCCTCCTAAGAGAGATTGACTACTGCACCGGTTTTAACCCTTCCAGACAGCACGTCTGAATATCTTGTGTACAGTGACGCCTCAAAAAATGGATTAGGGTGTGTGTTGATGCAAGATCGAAAGGTTATTGCATACGCATCAAGGCAACTTAAACCACATGAAGTCAATTATCCGACTCATGACCTAGAATTAGCAGCCATTTTCTTTGCTCTGAAGATTTGGAGACATTACTTATATGGAGTGAAGTGCAAGATTTATACTGATCATCAAAGCTTGCGATACTTGTATACACAACAAAATTTGAACATGAGGCAACAAAGGTGGCTAGATTTGATTAATGACTATGACGTGGAGTTTAATTACCATGAGGGTAAGGCCAATGTGGTAGCCGATGCTTTGAGTAGGAAAACCAATCATTCTGTAGCTTCCTTGACTGTTCCTAGAGAGTTTCAGAGAGACATGGAAAGATTGAATCTCGAGATTGTATAGCATGGGGATAGAGCTGTTCATGGGCGGGCTTGGGCGGGTAGCGGACCGGGTATTTGCTATAAAATCTACCCGCGGGCACAAATATACAAAACCGCGCCCGCATTTGAGGGCATAATTTTTTGTCGCTACCTGCCCATTTTTAAAGCGGGCGGGACCCGCGGGTAGGCGGGTATTTATTACATAAATATCAAAAATATAATACAAAATATAAAGTTGGGTTTTGATAATAATTAAAATACAATACATTGTCCAAAATACTCCAAATACATAAAAAGTCTCAAAATACTCGAATTACATGTATATAAAAATACATAAAATGTTTCAAAAAACTTGATCAATGGTAACTTAATATAATTGATTATTAAAAATTTAATATATATTAAACTAAACGGGCGGCGGGTATACCCGCGGGTATTTTTTTAGTGTCGCTACCCGCCCATTTATCTTGGCGGTCGGGTACTACCCGTCCAAACTTAAATTTTTTTTAAAAACCGCTGTCCATGCCCGCCCGTTTTTTGAGCCGGGCGGACTGGGCCTGGCGGGTAGCCCGCCCATGAACAGCTCTACATGGGGAGCTAGAGTCTCGGTTAGCAGCCTTATCCATCTGACCTTCAATTTTTGAGGAAATTTTAACAAATCAAGTGAGTGACTCTTTATTGAAGAAAACGAGAGAGCAAGTCAAAGAAGGGAAAGCTGAAGGAATCATGATAGTCAAGGATGGTAGCATTCGATACAAGGGTCGATGGTGTGTACCTTCTACTAGCACAGAGCTTAAGGATAAGATCTTGACAGAGGCTCATAGTTCAAAGTACTTTGTTAATCCGAGAGAAGATAAAATGTATCAAGACTTGAAGCAGACGTTTTGGTGGTCTGGGATGAAAAGAGATATTGTTAAGTTTGTTTCCAAGTGTTTGGCCCGTCAGAAAGTAAAGAGCGAGCATAAGATGCCTGCAGGTTTACTCCAACCTTTGAATTTTCCTGTATGGAAATGGGATAACATATCCATGGACTTTGTTTTGGGTTTACCGATGACTAGGTCGGGAAATGATACGTTATGGGTGATCGTAGATAGACTCACCAAGAGTGCTAGTTTCATTCCGATGAATAATCAGTGGGATATGGATCAGTTGGCTCGAGCTTACCTTAAGAATATTGTGCGATATCATGGTATCCCCAGATCTATAGTATCTAATCGTGATACTAGATACGTGTCGAAAGTTTGGAAAGCATTTCAGAGAGCTTTGGGTACAAAACTTCTTAGGAGCACATCTTTTCACCCGGCTACTGATGGGCAAACTGAACTCACGAATAGGACACTTGAAGATATGTTGCGAGCTGTAGCTTTAGATAGGCAAGGATCTTGGGATGAGTTCCTAGACATGGTGGAATTCTCATACAATAATAGTTACCAAGCAAGCATTCAAATGGCACCTTTCCAGGCTTTGTATGGTTGTCGATGTCGTAGTCCGGTATGTTGGGATGATTTCAGCGAATCTGTCACTCTAGGTTTTGCTATGTTAGAAGAGATGACTGATCAAGTTAAAATGATTCGTGAAAAGCTTAAGGCGGCCCAGGATCGACAAAAGTCCTACGCAGATCTTAAGAGGAGACCTGATAAGTTCACTGTACGGGATTATGTGTTATTGAGAGTTTCACCGATGAAGGGAGTCATGAGGTTTGTTAAGAAGGAAAATTTGAGTCCAAAGTTGATAGGACCTTATGAGGTCACAGAGAAGGTAGGAAAGGTCGCTTACAGACTAGCATTACCTAATGACTTGGGTAAGGTCCATGATGTGTTTCATATTTTGCAGTTGAAGCGACATGTGCTAGATCCCGAGCCCTTAGACCTTGATGAGAATTTATCTTATGAAGAGAAGCCTATCGAGATTTTAGATTCTCAGGTGCGTACTACGAGGAGAAAATATGTAAAGATGGTGAAAGTTCTATACTCTAACCAACGCACACAAGAGGCAACATGGGAAACTAAGGATTCCATGCGTGAGAAATACCCACACCTTTTTCATGAGGTTAGTTATGGGGGATAGATATGGGGTCGTAACTAAGTCTTTAGGGGGGGTAGAAACGATAGAATTTCGCGCGTTTTCACGCATTTTCTCCTCTATGATATCAACCTATTACAAATTTACATGCTTTTGATTGATTGTGTTGAGTCAATTGTGTGACATTTACATGTTTCTGATTAGGTGTTGAGTTAATTTGGGTGATTATAAATACTCAAAATGAAAAATAAATGACTACTTTGATAGATTGAGTATCCTTTTATTAATAGGTTGATAAAGTCACAATCCTGTGTAACGGCCCGGTTTAAGTGACTCGGAAAATCATATGAAAACATGATCCCGGTTCACAAACGAACACAAATAAAATTATTTTATTTTACTCGGATCGTCAACGTTCCAATGGTAAAGGAATATGGTCAACGCAAGAAACAACGCAAAACAAAGAAAACAAGTCAGCGGAAGTCTTTACATACAACTCGAGAGCCTACCGGCCTCTAGACTAGCTAAAAAGTTGTACGAAATAAAAAGAAAAACGTCATAAACTTTCGTTACATAAACCGAGTTATTTCGACTCATAAACTTATTACAAAATATATCTTAGTCTTGATGGTTACGGGTTCTAAGCTGAGTCCTCACTCCAGCCCCCACCTGCAATCAACCTACTGCACGTCGTATGACAACACGTAGCAGGTTCCAAAGAACAACCAATACACGTCAGAGACTTCATACATATGTCAAACAGGTTGAATACAAGCATTGTGTTTTTCCTAGCATGCAAAGGCTCTAATATATATATATTCATTATTCAATATCTCCAATCTTGTAACGTTGCCCGTCCTGTTCGGGTCGTTCAAGTATAAACCATTTATTTCTTTAGATAATTCCAACTTGTAACGTTGCCCATCCTGTTCGGGTCGTTCAAGTATAAATTCAAATATTTTTGGTGGAATACACTTGGGAGAGCTAATCCCAAGGCAACCACCGACCTAAGACGTTGCCCGTCCTGTTCGGGTTGCCAAAGGCTAAAGTATGCATACCCCCATGGTGACCGTAATGATCCAAAACTGCCATGGGAACAATAATTTATAATATTCCAAACCATTTGTTAACCCTCTTTGGGTAACATAACCAAACGTCAATCCCTTTGGGTGACAAACACATAAATGCTCAATTTTCACTAAATTATTCCATATTATTTGAGGTGTCTAATCCTTATGTGATTTACAATGCCTCGATTAGAAATAAAACAACATTACTTGCACAACCATATAACAGTATGGTCTAAGCGTGTACCTTAAACGCTGCAAACACACGTTGCTCAAGCACAATAGGAATTTCGCCCTCTTATAAATCGAGGTTCTATATAACACACGCAAAACGATCACATATTAGATCGTGTTTACACATTTAATCTACTCCATATCACTAAGATATCACTAAGACTTGATAATTTTAAATGTTTTCATCCAATTTCCAATGATTCCAAAAATTAATTTCTGACCAGAAACTTTATTGGCCATTTCTGACAGTTTAGAAAATTCAAATGAAAAATCTGACTTCGCCGTTGCGTTCGGAACGCGTCAATTACCTTGGGTACCAAATTTCATAATTTCTAACATCCATTTACTATTTTTAATTATTTTAAGCGTTTAACGAGTTTTTAACGTAACGGTGCTTAAAACAACGGAAAACGACTAACGTTTCCGAGTCGGTACCTCTAACGAGGCGGAACAGCTGCTGCCGCCTACATTTATATATTATTATTATTATTTTTTTTATTCATTATTATTATTAGTTTATATATACATTATCAACCATTTTTAAATCTCATGACCAAAATAACTCTTGCAAGGTCACATTTACAAAATCCTTCAAGAGACTTGAAATTTCATAAATTATGATAACTAAATTAAATACTTAATTCTCTTAACAAATTAAATTTTGTAGAGAATTACAAAACTAAATCACCCTTTTAAATCAAGACACACATTTATATAAATATAACACAATCCTTCAAGTAAATCAAATTTTGCTAAAGGATTATTAAACCCTTAGATGACTACATAACTTAATCCATACCAACTTAATTTCTACTAACAAATTGAAATTTAGTTAGAGAAATTTAAACCATAAAAGAAATTTATTTGAATATCAACAAAACTCAATTCTTATAAAAAAAATTTAAACTTTGTTAAAGAATATAAATCAAGAACATAACTTAATCCTTTTAACAAAATTAAGGTTTATTAAAGGATTGTTAAAGAAAATTACATAAAAATATACTCAATCCTCCTCAAAGTCATAGGATATCATCATACATAAAATGTAATTCATCTTAGAAAACCTTGTATATAAAATCTATAACTAGCAATGCAATTAAACTTACCTCTTTGATCAAAAGATTGAATGGAAGAACAAGAGAACGATTTTTTTTTTTCTTGAAATGCTGAATCACAAGCCCAAAGGAGAGAATTTTTCTGATTTTTTTTTTGTTCAATTGGAAGCTTAGAAGGGTGAAGAACTCAAATGGTTTTCAAAAGGATTAATAGGCAATTAAGGGATGAGCTTAATGTGCCTTAATACACACTTATGAGAGGAGTTACAAGACTCCTCCCATTCCTTCACACAACCGGTCACCCTTCCCCTTCCCTAATTATTTATTTATTTTTTAATTAATTAATTAATTAATTATATAATTGTCTATTTTTTTTTGTTAAAAGCAGAAAAGAAATATTACGCAATAACAACGTATGCGATAAAACGCGTTACCGTTAAATAAACTTACTTCGTTTCTTATAATTAACCATGTAAAATAATATAATTCAATATTACTTATTTATTTTATTTTGTTATACTTTATTTTATTATATTTTATTTATTTTTAAACCCGATAATTTACGGGGTGTTACAGACTACCCCCCTTAAAAGAAGTTACGTCCTCGTAACTTGCATGGCAACGGAAAACGCTGAACACACATGTTATCATAACACAACACTTGCAAAAAGGCAAAACTACCAACCAAAAGATTTATCATTATTCGCGCGAAATTCCTATTGCCCTCTACCCCCCTTAAGAAGTTACGTCCCCGTAATGCTACTAACCTGAAAGAGGTGAGGGTACTTTTCTCGCATAGAGTCTTCCATTTCCCATGTAGCCGCTTTATGCTCGTGATTTGACCACAGGACCTTTACTATAGTTATATTCTTTCGTCGCGTACTACGGACCTTCGTGTCCAAGATTCTAACCGGTTTCTCAGAGTATGACAAGGATGTATCCAAATCTAAAGGTTCGGGATCTAAGACATGAGAGGCTGCGGCATGATATCGCTTAAGCTGCAACACATGGAATACGTCATGTACCTTTTTTCAAGGAGTTTGGAAGGGCTAACCGATAAGCCGCCTTACCCACACGTTCCAAAATTTAATATGGTCCTATGAATCGAGGGCTCAACTTTCCACGAATACCAAAACGTATTACTCCGCGCATGGGTGACACGCAAAGTAATACGCGTTCGCCCACGGTGAACTCTTCTGGTCGTCGCTTCAAATCAGCATAAGACTTTTGACGATCCTGTGCCGCTTTCAAACGATCCCTTATCAACTTCACTTTTGCAGTCATCTGAAATAACAACTCAGGTCCCAAGGTCACCGCTTCGGTGAAATCATCCCAATAAACCGGACTACGACAACGACGCCCATACAAAGCCTCAAATGGAGCCATCTGTATAGATGCCTGATAACTGTTGTTGCAAGAAAATTCGACCAGGTCCAAAAGTTCATCCCACGACCCTTGCCATTCCATGGCAATAGCGCGCAACATATCTTCTAGAATCTGATTTATCCGTTCCGTCTGCCCATCCTTTTGCGGGTGGGAAGACGTACTATAAAGTAACGTAGTGCCCATTGCCTGATGCAAGGTTTGCCAAAATTGTGACAAATACCGTGTATCTCTATCGGACACAATAGTACGGGGCACACCATGAAATCGCACGACATACTTAATGTAAGCTCGAGCTAACTGTTCCATCTCCCAACGACAACTGATAGGGATGAAACAGGCTTATGACCCATAATGCATCATTTCCCGCCTTCGTCCGGGGTAAACCCACAATAAAATCCATAGAGATATCATCCCACTTCCATACCGGTATCTCCAAAGGTTGTAGTAAACCTCCTGGTCTTTTATGCTCACTTTTAACCTTTTGACAAGTCAAACAGGGCGAGGCATAATCTGCAATATCCTTCTTCATCCCAGACCACCAAAACATTAGCTTAAGGTCTTGATACATTTTGTCACCGCCCAGATGGACTGAAAATTTTGTACAATGGGCCTCATCCAAGATACGTTTCTTCAAAGATTCTTCCCCTATCGGCAAACACCAGCGACCATTGAACCTCAAGCTCCCATCTTCATGAACAAAGAATCCCTCCACTTTTCCTTCCCGAGCTTGTTCCTTCAACTTCAATAGTTTCGGGTCTTTATCTTGGGAATTTAAAATTTCTTCAAAGAACGAAAGTCGAATAGACAAAGCATTCAGACATCCCTGTAATTCACCCTTACACACCACTTCCAAGTTCAACCTCGCAAAATCCCGATGCAACTCTTCAACTCCGTCCAAGGCAGACAACGAGTGATTGGACTTCCTACTCAACGCATCGGCTACTAAATTTGCTCGTCCCTCATGATATATGAACTCCAAATCATAATCTGTCATCAACTCTAGCCACCGACGTTGTCGAATGTTTAAATCGGGCTGAATGTAGAGATACTTCAGACTCTGATGATCAGTGTAGATCCTGCATTTGACGCCATACAAGTAATGCCGCCATATTTTGAGAGTAAACACTATAGCAGCTAACTCCAGATCATGGGTAGTATAATTAACTTCATGTACTTTCAATTGTCATGATGCGTAAGCAATCACCTTACGGTCCTGCATCAGTACACAACCCAATCCTTTCTTCGATGCGTCACTGTAAACAATATAATCCAACTTTGGGTCATGTAGAGTAAGAACAGGGGCCGTAGTTAACCTTTCCTTCAAAGTCACGAAGGCCTGTTCACACTCGTCAGTCCACTCGAACTTCTTCTCTTTCTTCATCAATGAAGTCATGGGCCGAGCAATACGCGAGTAATCCTTAACAAAACGACGGTAATACCCGGCCAAGCCTAAGAAACTTCGCACCTCGGTGACGTTCTTGGGTGACGAACAACTTCGAACTGCCTCCACCTTCACCGGATCCACCGAAATACCTTCCTTAGAAACAAAATGACCCAAAAATGATACCTTTTCCAACCAGAATTCACACTTTGACAATTTTGCGTACAACTTGTTTTCTCGCAGGGTTTGCAAATCATAGATGTTTCTGATGTTCATCTCGGTCCTTCGAATAGACCAATATGTCATCAATAAAGATAACGACGAATTTATCCAGGTACGCACTAAACACTTGGTTCATTAAGCACATGAATGCAGCTGGAGCATTTGTCAACCCAAACGGCATCACGGTGAACTCATAATATCCATAACGTGTTCTGAAAGCGGTTTTATGTATATCCCCTTCAGCTATTCTTAGCTGATGATAACCCGATCTTAAGTCAATTTTAGAAAAGATCCCGGCTCCTCTCAATTGATCAAATAAGTCATCTATCCGGGGTAACGGTTATTTATTCTTAACGGTTACCTTATTTAACTCTCTGTAGTCGATGCATAATCTCAAACTACCATCTTTCTTTCTCACAAACAAAACTGGAGCGCCCCAAGGTGAAACACTAGGTCGAACATAACCCTTATCCAACAATTCTTCAAGCTGAGACTTTAATTCCTCCATCTCCTTCGGAGCCATACGATAAGGGGCCTTAGAAATCGCCCCAGTCCCAGGTATCAAGTCTATCGTGAAGTCAATTTCCCGTTGAGGTGGCATACCGGGAATCTCGTCAGGAAAAACATCCAAAAATTCATTCACTACAGCAATATCCTTGGGGTCCTCCTCCTTCTTTCCCCCTTGGCTGATATGACGTAAGTACAAAGGGTGTCCCTGCCTCATGAGTCTTTGCAATTCTAAAGTCGATACCAAATTCGTTCGGGGTCCTTTTTGAAATTTCCGATATCTAACCTTTTCCCCTCTTGGTCCTTCTAGCGTCACTCTCTGCTCCCTACATTCTATAGTGGCTTTATATTTTCCTTACCAGTCCATCCCCAAAATTACCTCTAAGCCTTCCATATCTAACACATACAAGTCACTAGGAAAAATTACATTCCTTATTCTTAAGGGCACTTCCTTATACAATCTATCACAATTGTACAATCTTCCCGATGGAACAACCACTATATAAGAAACTTTTTCAAATGTTCCTAAATTCAACTCCTCTACTTTACTCTTTGCAAGAAATGAACATGTTGCACCCGAGTCAAAAAGTACATTAACAACTACAGAATGAATGGTGAACGTACTTGTAACTACATCCGTTGCTTGGTCAGCTTCCCTTGCACTGACCGCAGTTACCCGTCCACCAAACGGCTGTGCATTTATTCCTTCCACTTGATTACCCCTACGTTGCATACCTGACCCTTCGATTCGGTTTCCATCCACCCGGCCTTGTCCCCTACTAATAGGTCGCTGAAACCTCTGAGCAGTGTTTCCATGATTACCATTTTCGTACTGCAGGTTGACTTGCCTTTCGGAGTTATTCAAATTCTGCTGCCGGTGCTGCCCACCCGGCTGTTGACTCCCACTCCCTTTCTTGATGTAGCATTTATACTCCCTATGTCCCCTCTTGTGGCAAAAATTACATTCAACCAAATTCCCATTACAATTCTTTCCAGGATAGTTTCCCCTGCATCTTCTACAGAAATATTTCCTTTCATTGCCATCTCGGCCCAGTAATGGCTTAGGAGACTTCACGTCTCCCCTAAACCCAGAATTTGTACTAGATCTACTTCCCTGAAAATTTCCGAAAGTTCTAGCTTTCTTTTGATAAAAGTCCGACGAAATCCCTGATGTCTGGCCTGCAATCTCCTTCCTCTTCTCAGGGTCCTTACCCTTCTCTTTTTTGTTCTCCTTCCTCAGAATGTTCTTTATTTGAGACGCACGCTTGTACATCTGTTCCAGGGTGTTATAGCGGTCGCTCTCAATATGTTTTTGAATGTCATATGACAATCCCAGTTCAAATCGCTGCATCTTTTTCTCCTTAGTGGGAACATCGTCAGGACAATACTAAATATATTCCATAAACTTTCGGTAATATTCATCAACAGTCATGTCTCCCATCTCCAAACGAGCGAACTCGTTTGACTTATCTTTTCTCACGTGCAAAGGGTATAATTGCTCTCGCATAGCCCTTTTAAACAAATCCCAATTAAAGACTCCATTAGTTTGTTCTAATAACCCATATCTACTATTTGCCCACCAATGGTCGGCTTCACCAACCAAATAAAACGCAGCCTGGTTGACCTTCAGTTCCTCTGGGCATTCAACCACATCAAAAAGTTTGTCAAATTCCCTTAACCAGAGCTCGAGTTCCGATGGTTCCCCCTTACCATTGAAAGTCGAGGGTTTGCTCTGACTGATTCTCTTACTCATATCAGAGGCTAATTCCGACACAGATCTCTCTCGTGGAGTGCCCACATCCGTAAGAGCTCTTACTAAACTCCTTAGTGTACGATTGGCACTGTTTCTAGAAAGTCTCTTTCTTGACAAAGGAGGCATCTTATTTTAACGCCAAGCGTCCCAAGTGTCAGCACTCTCATCATAGCTTGCTAAGTCAAAGTCCTCATCATTTGCATCTTCCCCAGAATCAGAGCTAGAGTTCGAGTGCGCATCTTCTGATTCACTATCACTATTCCTAGGGTGGTCTATTGGTACTTCCTCTACGTCTTCTTCGGGATCCTCTTCATTTGAGCAACCCCTATCAAACCCAGTCCCATATCCATACAGATCATAGTGCGACCCCCAAATGCCACTCTCATCTTCGCTGGAAATCTCTACATAATTAGGTGGTTCTCGCTTAGGCTCCCACATTTCGACATCACTCTCCGATTGAACCTAGGTTTCCACTAGTGGAGGGTCGGGTAGGTTCCGCTCCATCAAGGGTTCCATGACCACATCAGCGTCGTCCGATATGTGGAGCTCGCCCTCCTCCTCGGGTTCTACATTTTTCCTAGATTCGGACAAACGACGTAACTCATTTAGGTCTAAATCTAAATCATAACATACCCTATCAGCCTTTGCCTTAACCATACGCATCCTCTCCCTATAATCTCGGATACTTTCACCATCCCTTATTTTCCAAATATCAGCATTGGAGACTTCCCTCCAGGCAGTCTCTAGGTCAAACATCGGTATCTTACTAGACTTCCCGGGGGTGAGTGAGTCCAAGGGTGTTTTTCCCTTATCCATAAATCCTGATTCTACACGGAAGTACAAACAAAACATTACTATCACAAACAACCTACAACGCAAACACATTCCAACAATTTTACGTCCCAACGAATACTTCCCAACTCTCTACTAAGGTTGTTAATTCATTTATCATATGAGGAACGTTGGCTCTGATACCAATTGTAACGGCCCGGTTTAAGTGACCCGAAAAATCATATGAAAACATGATCCCGGTTCACAAACGGACACAAATAAAATTATTTTTTTTTACTCGGATCGACAACGTTCCAACGGTAAAGGAATATGGTCAACGCAAGAAACAACGCCAAACAAAGAAAACAAGTCAGCGGAAGTCTTTACATACAACTCGAGAGCCTACCGGCCTCTAGACTAGCTAAAAAGTTGTACGAAATAAAAAGAAAAACGTCATAAACTTTCGTTACATAAACCGAGTTATTTCGACTCATAAACTTATTACAAAATATATCTTAGTCTTGATGGTTACGGGTTCTAAGCTGAGTCCTCACTCCAGCCCCCACCTGCAATCAACCTACTGCACGTCGTATGACAACACGTAGCAAGTTCCAAAGAACAACCAATACACGTCAGAGACTTCATACATATGTCAAACAGGTTGAATACAAGCATTGTGTTTTTCCTAGCATGCAAAGGCTCTAATATATATATTCATTATTCAATATCTCCAATCTTGTAACGTTGCCCGTCCTGTTCAGGTCGTTCAAGTATAAACCATTTATTTCTTTAGATAATTCCAACTTGTAACGTTGCCCATCCTGTTCGGGTCGTTCAAGTATAAATTCAAATATTTTTGGTGGAATACACTTGGGAGAGCTAATCCCAAGGCAACCACCGACCTAAGACGTTGCCCGTCCTGTTCGGGTTGCCAAAGGCTAAAGTATGCATACCCCCATGGTGACCGTAATGATCCAAAACTGCCATGGGAACAATAATTTATAATATTCCAAACCATTTGTTAACCCTCTTTGGGTAACATAACCAAACGTCAATCCCTTTGGGTGACAAACACATAAATGCTCAATTTTCACTAAATTATTCCATATTATTTGAGGTGTCTAATCCTTATGTGATTTACAATGCCTCGATTAGAAATAAAACAACATTACTTGCACAACCATATAACAGTATGGTCTAAGCGTGTACCTTAAACGCTGCAAACACACGTTGCTCAAGCACAATAGGAATTTCGCCCTCTTATAAATCGAGGTTCTATATAACACACACAAAACGATCACATATTAGATCGTGTTTACACATTTAATCTACTCCATATCACTAAGATATCACTAAGACTTGATAATTTTAAATGTTTTCATCCAATTTCCAATGATTCCAAAAATTAATTTCTGACCAGAAACTTTATTGGCCATTTCTGACAGTTTAGAAAATTCAAATGAAAAATCTGACTTCGCCGTTGCGTTCGGAACGCGTCAATTACCTTGGGTACCAAATTTCATAATTTCTAACATCCATTTACTATTTTTAATTATTTTAAGCGTTTAACGAGTTTTTAACGTAACGGTGCTTAAAACAACGGAAAACGACTAACGTTTCCGAGTCGGTACCTCTAACGAGGCGGAACAGCTGCTGCCGCCTACATTTATATATTATTATTATTATTTTTTTTATTCATTATTATTATTAGTTTATATATACATTATCAACCATTTTTAAATCTCATGACCAAAATAACTCTTGCAAGGTCACATTTACAAAATCCTTCAAGAGACTTGAAATTTCATAAATTATGATAACTAAATTAAATACTTAATTCTCTTAACAAATTAAATTTTGTAGAGAATTACAAAACTAAATCACCCTTTTAAATCAAGACACACATTTATATAAATATAACACAATCCTTCAAGTAAATCAAATTTTGCTAAAGGATTATTAAACCCTTAGATGACGTCATTATTTAATATATTTTTATAACTTTTGGTGATTTTATAATTATACTAAATTACTTTTGAATTAGTTTTAATAAATTTCTTCCATACACGAATTTAAATATTAACACAATTATATTAGAAAAAAATAAATATCGAATTGCGATTATTAAAATAAGAGGTTCGAATTATAATTATTATTTATTAAATTTGTGAGCACACAATGGTCCATCGTAAGAAGACGAATCTAGATAAATAAATAAATAAATGAATAAACAAAATAAAAAGAGGTGTTAGGGTGTTAAGTAGTAAGACCATGAACATCCAAGAGGATTCACCTTCCTCTTACTACTCTTTTTCCTCCTCTTAACTATCCTCTTGGATGTGTAGAGGAAACAACAATCCTCTTGGCCAAGAGGATTGGTCATGATGCTCTCCGTGAAGATGATGTAGATGGATGCAAGAGGATTTAATAGGACAAAAAAAATAAAGGCATTCCTACGTTGAGAGGGAGAAAAAAGAGGAAAAAAAAAAAGAAAAAAAAGTATTTGGGCCAAAAGGATTGGTACACTTGGCACAATTTGATTAGTTGAATTTAAGTTTGATTTTTTTACAACGGTATTATTTAAAACGGTCATAAAAAAATGGTAAAGCAAAATTTCAAAATAATTTGACCAACGGCTCTATTTTTTTTCTTTATAAAATGAACCTAAATTTGACTATATTTCACACACTTTAATTTTTCGGTCTTTTCTCTCTCTTCTATACTACCCATCTAAACTCATTTTCTTATTGATAATTTCATTCACATCATTATATCCTTAATTATGGATCCAAATAATCCAAATTATGGAAGAAATTTCAATTTTCAATACTACCCAAATTCTCAAAATAACTCAAATACACCCCCTTTTGATACAAATATCATCAATAATCCTCAATTTCAAGTTGCTTTACAATGGTTTGGTTCTTAACCTAGACCAATGAATCCAACTTTTCAACAATCTTTTGAAAATAATCCATTATTTCCTGTTTCCGAACATATTACTCAACAAATGGAGTATTCACCGGGTGGTGAAGGTTTGTTACAATGCTACTCCGACTTCGAAATTAAGGGCAACAAGACATCTTGATGATATAAAGGAGGTTGATGTTGAAGCGGTTCCACGAGAACTCTTTGTCGCAGCTAAAGAGAAAACTAGACAAAAGGTAGCTTACAGCGTTGCTGAGGATAATGCAATTGTTTCAGGCTACATTAATGCTGGAAAAGATGTAGTATGAAACACAAACACAAGAAAAGCCGGCTTATGGATGGAAATCTTTAAACATTATGAGATTGTGCGAGCTGAGAATCCTGGGGAAATTCGTGAACGGGCCTCAAAGTCCATGCAACAACGTTGGGATCATATCAACGGTAAAGTTTCAAAATGGGTGGAGGTTTACAGTTATAAATTACGCCACAAAAAAAGTGGAGAATCAGATGCAGATGTAGAGAAATGTGCCTTTGAAGTTTACCAAAATTCGAATAATGGTAAACCATTTCAATTGATGCATTGTTTCAATATTATGAGAAAATTTGATAAATGGAGCCCTGAAATAATGCAAGTACCTTCCGAAAGCGGAGGTAGCAATAAAAGATCAGGCCCAGATACACCAATTCAGAAAGCGGCTACTCCAACTAGACCTGACGGCATAAAGAAGACAAAGCACAAAGGAACGGAAGCGGCTACCTCTTCAATGTCATCAGTGAACCTCGGTTCTTTCAATTCATCATTTGAAGAACGTGCTTCCCAGAGAAATGAATAAGGGGAACGTATGCTAAACCTGATAAAGGAACGAGGTGAAGAAAGAAAAAGCAAAAGGAGGAGGCGACAAAGTTTAGGATATTAAGTATGTTGATGGCTAAAGTTGTCCTTGATGAAGTTGAAGCGGAAATATACCGGAAGCTCAAGGACGAATTCAATAATAAGTTTAATCTTTGATTAATGATTTGAATATTAATATGTATGTTGATGGCTAAACCCATCTTTCTAGTTGTTGTTTTTATTTATTTAAGAGTTGTTTTTCAGTTTTATTAACGTCATTGTAATTTGTCTATACTAAGAAAGTTATTTATATTTTCAGTAACATCTGCTTTTAATATTATTGTCCCTTTATTAAAGTATTTCACCCAAGACTTGTTATAACTATGAAAATATCAGTTCATGCATTGTAATATCACCTATAAATATGAAAATATTTCACCATGGACTTGTCATTCATATCAAGACTTATCACTTCATAACAGTTCATACATTGAAACATCTCCCATCAATATTGAAGTATTTTACCAAGGACTTGTCACTTCATATCAGTTTCATGCATTGAAACATCTCCTATAAATATGTATACTTCCATTCACATATCATCTTCATCACAATCTTACAAATCATCACAAAATGAATTTTGAGATGAACCTTGATTCTAGTTCTTCTAGTTCAAGTAAGGATGAAATCTATGACTATATGTTAATGGATTTTGTCGAAAAGAGTCATGAAATACAAGCGGTAGAAGATGCAGTAAGATACATTGTTAACTCCACCGTCGAAGGAGATGGAAATGAGGGTTCACGTCCAAGAAAGAAGATAACTTATATTTCTAGAGATCGAGAATCAGCAAACGACCGTTTGATAGCTGACTACTTCAGTAACCAATCACTATACGACGAATGTCAATTTCGTTGTAGGTTACGCATGCGAAAACATGTATTCATTATCATTGTGGATACCCTCAGTTTACATTATCGTTTTTTCCAACAAAATCCGGATGCATGTATGCGGCAAGGCGCTACTGCTCTTCAGAAATGCACTGCAGGCATAAGGATGTTAGCATATGGATGTGCAACTGATCAAATTGATGAGTATCTAAAACTTGGTGCTACAACGTCGAAGGAGTGTCTTACACACTTTATCGATGATATAATTGCGCAATTTTCGGTAGAATATTTTTGAAAGCCAAATACTGAAGATCTCCAAAGTCTTCTTAGAGAAGGGGAAGATAGAGGATTTCCAGGTATGATATGGAGCATCGATTGCATGCATTGGGAATGGAAAAATTGTCCCGCTGGATGGAAAGGGATGTATCAAGGAAGATCTAGAACAACAACTGTAATTTTAGAAGCCGTTGCTTCTAGAGATTTATGGATTTGGCATGCTTTTTTTGGAACACCAGGATCTTGCAACGACATAAATGTACTCCAACGTTTGCCGGTTTTTAACGACCTTCTCAACGGTCGAGCTCCACAAGTCCAGTTCGACGTGAATGGAAATACCTACAACAAAGGGTACTATCTCACAGATGGAATTTATCCAAAATGGGAAACCTTTATTGACGCCATAAGCGCTCCCCAAACCCATTAGCAAAGGTTGTTTATTCAACGTCAAGAAAGTGCACGAAATGATGTTGAGCATGCCTTTGGTGTACTACAAGCTCGATTTGCAATAATTCAAAAACCTGCTTTAGCATGGAGTGTTCCAATGCTATGGAAAATTATGATGACATGTATCATTATCTACAATATGATTGTGGAAGACGAGCGCGATACTTATGTTAATTATAAAGATCCACAAGAGTTCGTCCAAGAACAACCTGAAAATGTAGCAGGATCATCAAGCTTAAATAGTACAACATTTTCTGTCACACCCGGACGATATGATGATCGTAATTTTACGACACTCTTAGCTATAAGAGAAGAGATTCATGATAGACATATACATATGTCTTTGAAGAGTGATTTGGTAGAGCATATGTGGGAAAAGTTTGGAAGCTCCTATGCAAACTAATTTTCGAATAGAAAAACGTTGTAGTATTTTTTTTTAAATTCTATGTTTTTTTAGAACATTTAATTAATGTATGTACTTTGTTTCTTTAAGTTATAAAATATGAAATGATGAATATTTTTTTGTGGGTTGCAAGACTAATAATCCGCTAATTAATTAGTTATACAAAAATTGAGTAAATAATATTTATCATTCAATAATTACACAAATTTCAATTATTAAATTTGGATAGGAAAAAGAATGTGTGGTGGGGTATATGTGAGTAGGAGAGAGAAAGTGAAAAGAGAATGTAAATAGTGAAAAATGATGTGGAGAAAAGAGAAAATGATGTGTCAAATAGAGAAAAAAAGATACAATTGCGAAGAGGATATATTTGTCCTTTTCATTGTGCATGCTCTAACACTTATTACCTCACTAGCCGTCACTCCCTCTTCCCTCCTTTTCCTCCTTCTTTCTTTCCCCTTACCCTCACTGCTGAGTAGCCACAACCCCAGGGAGCAGCAGCCTATAGCCTCCCACAACCACCACAAGCAGCACCGGCCTTCCTCCTCACTCCCACGTGTAGCCCGCAGCAGCAAGCGGCTGCGGTTGCATATCACAGCAGCAGTAGGCTGCGGGTTTGCTTCCCCACCGGCTCCACGCAGCCCTCCTCCACCACTAACACCTTGGGTCACGCCACCACCACAAGAACCACCAACCTCTTGACCCATTTCCTAGTTTCACCCATTATAAGCCATCTATCACATTCCAAATTGATTAATTTATTGTTTCTAATTAGAATCTACCATGTTTATGAGTTGTGTTAATTGTGTATTAGTTTCATTGAATTTTAGTATGGGTAATAGTTAAAAGTATTATCTTTGAACATGAAATGATTAGGCTTTTATTTAGAGATGTTATTACTAGTAGTGTGTGTGTGTGTGTTTGTATGCTACTTTGGTGGTGTGGTAATTAATTCAATAATCTTATAAGTTATTTTAAGACTTGGTTGATTATTGTTGTGGTAATTATTAATGATTTTGATTATAGTTCACTATAGAAATGGTTTTGGTTGTTAATTGGGAGTAGTATGTAGTAACTAATTGTTAGTGATTTAATTGTTGAGAGTTACTAATACCTCGTTAGGTTGTTATTGAAGTCATAAATACATAATTTTAATAACTCATGAGCATAGTGTCTAACTTATTGTTGATAGTTGCTAAAGTTACTTGTTGTGATGTTTGATTGTAGTTTTTCTAGCTTCGGAGAATATAACAAATAATATCGCGATGTGGTAACTTTGAGATTTGTCATTGTCGTCATATTAGCACTATATTAACATCATAAGATTCAAGTGTGATTTGTTATTTTTTTTAAGATAATGTGAACCAATATAACTCAAATTGGTCGATATAAAGGAACGATTCACATAATCCTTTTATTCTTAAATTGATGGAAAAGACTTATGTTGTTGTTGAGTCAATGATTATGATTGGTGTGAATGAGATGAGTGTGTGTGCTAGAGCAATTGGAAACTTATCTCAAGCGGATGATAGTAGTTACTTTGGCATTTATTTGGTATGACAAAGTAGTTAAGGGAATGTATTAGTTCTAGTCCTAACTTGTATAGGTTCCCAGTTTATAAGAGGAAAGTAGACCCTTAGTTGGGTGACTTTTGTAACTTTTGGTCGTGCAGTGACGCTTACAGGTACGTACACGCAGTAATTAATTATCATATTCATCGTTTCAAGGTATTATCAATATTTCATGATTATATGCATCGTATTAGAATTATAGAGCGCCAGAAAGTAAACTCTGCTATTGAATAATCATAATAGCGGTTTAGGTAAGTAGAATGAAAGCATTAGAAGACTATGAGAACAAACTCCTAAATATTAGTAGAGAACGCACCATGGTTGTGTGTGGTATCGAAGTGATTTCCTAGTTATTAAGCCTTGATTATGATTAGTTGTTGTGACTCGACAGGCTTATTTGTGGTTGATTTAGTAGTCCTCTAGGTGAGATCCGATGGGATCACCGTAAGGGGGTATGAGCATACTTTTGTCATTGGGCGTCAGGTGGTCAATACCGCCCCTTGACCTATGTGTTACCATGTGGGCCTTGCAAACCCCAGTATGGTGGCCTCTTCACTGGATTGGTACCCCAGTGTGTTCGTTTTCCCGAAGGTAGGACCCAAGAGGGTCCGTTGGAGGGGGTATGAGCTCATACTTTTCCATGGGCGCCGGGTGGCCGATAACGCCCTTGGTTGTGTCATTATGCCATGAATAGAGAAAAGATCCTCTACCATTGAATATACTTCAAGGGATTAGTAGTTTGAAAGAGAAATCATGAGTAAATAGAGGTGTTTAGACAGATGAGTAGATTCGTTATTCTATGCTATATCGTTGTCTATTGTTTTGTTCAATGACTCTAATTGTTATAAGTCCATTGATTACTGACGTGTATGTGTTTGTTGTTGTTTGTTCATGACTTCCTATGATATTCCTGCTATGACACATTTCAGCAGAGGATCATAGCTTGGCATAACAGGTGTAGGAACTTCTTTTGCTTGGCATTGGGGAAAGAGTGGAGCGCAATTATAGCAATTACTATACGATTAGCCTGACGTTGTAGCTCTTATATTAATTGTTGAGTTTTGGGTTGTATAATCACTTTTTTTTTTGGAGCCATGTGATTTCTTGTAAAGTTATAGTCCGCTGCGTAGTTTCTAGATGTATGATTGTAAAAATAGTTCTTTTATATCCATTAAAATTATAGCAGGCGATTTGTGAAATGCGTGCTCATATTCCAAAGAAAGTTTTGTATATTTTTTTTTAAATGAATTAGTTTGGGCTTTGGGAGCCGTCTCTCAAAGAGACATTCTATCAAAAGACCCACTGATATGTTTATACCTAAAGCTGAAATTCATTTCTAATAGAGATTGGACCTTAAATATTAATATTATTTAAATAGTGTAGTATTAGAGTATAAGCAATTACTAATTTACCTTTGAGATGATCTCTTTAAAAGATCATTCATTAGAGTGTAAAATAAGTGTTTATGATATTTTCAGTAAGTACTTATGATATGTATATTAAGTGCTCATAATATATAGTAGATAATTAAGCTGTGTAGAGTAGGTGTTTGGTCTCATTATAACATAAAACTGCTAACTAAAGGGTTGTTTGGTATCTTTTTTCGTTTTTGGTTCTAAAATTTCTAATAAAAAAAATTATTTCTATTTTCAGTTCCTATTTTTATTATCTTTAAAATTAATTGTCATTTGACATGTCAGATAGGTCAAGCATATAGATTTTCAATTGAGTCATTTTCTTTCAGATTATTTTTGGGTCTAGTCAACTGTAGATTGAGCATTTTCTATTTGGGATATTTTGGATTTTGATCGATTTGGGATTTATTTGGCTTCAAACTATCTAGTCTAATCCAATCTAGTTTAGTCAAATCAAATCAGGTATAATCTATTCCATTAAGAATAAATAATAGGTTTAAATCAAGTCTCATATAATCATAAATTCAAAATCAAGTTTTTAGATTGGGTTCAAATTAGGTTTATAATACGACATAGACTCAAGGGTCATGGGTAATAATTAAGAATACACATAGGTTAGGATTCAACTCTATTAGCTAAGTCTAGGTACAAGCCGGTTTAAAATTGATCATGAATTGGTTCATGATTGGGTAATTAAGTCATTCGAGTTTATGAGTTTAATCTCAATTGAATAGGGTTCCAAGGGCGGGTTGATTTAGTCTTAATACATTAGACTTAAATCCAATAATTTTTTTATTAAATATAATAGACCATGATCCATCGAATCTAGATCCTTCGAGTCAGGTTGAGTCACAAGTATATATAAGGTTCATATCTAATTGTATATTTTATTGAATTAAGACTTAATCCTAACTCATTGGGAATCATAAAATAAGTTTTTTATATTAAAGTCAGATTGAAGGCCAATTTGATAGTAGATCAATTAGTGCATAACCAATCTTAGTTATCATGTGATTGAAGAAAAAAAATTTATAAGAAAAGATGTTATTGAAACTATTTACCAAACTAGTTTTAGTTTATTTTCTATTTTTCAAAAACGAAAAAAGATATCACACCACACACAAATTAGTGATTTTCTAGAGACACAATTCAAAAATTACACATTAGGACAAAAATAAAAGACGTAAGATAAAATAGTAGCCAACTTGAACAGTTAGGGAGTGCATAGAGATATTTAATAATTTAAAAAACTGACTTTAAATTCAAATTCGACATGACTCGACTTTAAAATGACTTTAAAATTAAGGAAAATCAAAACAAATAAAAAACCTAATCTTAAATCAACCTGAAATATTTAACTCAAAATCAGACTCGTGAATACATCAAATGCATAAAAACAAAAAAAATGTTAAAAGTGTACGTAAAACCCCTGAGAAATAGAACCAAAAAAAGAATAAAAAAAGTAAAAGACAGGCAAAGGGCAGTTGTACATCATTTGAATGAACACAAAAGAGTTGTAAAATTATTAGTGCAACTAAAAATAGCAACCTAGGAGACGCCACACGTCGATGATCTATTAGTGAGACCAACTTTTAAGTTAGAATAGCCAATCACATTATTTACAAATTGATTCTCATATGTGATTCCAAAATCAACCCTTCTTTTTTATTTCCATTTACGTATAAAGTCTAAACACTTTCCTTTTATAGTCATTCGCCACCATTTCAAATCAAAATCAACCTCAATTTCCAGATTGATATAATCCTAAACACTCTTATTTCCATTTATTGTCTCCCCTTTTTCTATTACAAGTAAGCACCACAACAACTTGATTTTTCTTATTTCTTTTTCATAAATTCCAATCATTTTTTTCTTTCCTTTTTCAGGTAAACATTTTTTAATTTTTAAGTTAGACTTGATTTGCAATTAGTCAACAAAATGGGAAGAGGAAAGATTGTGATTAGAAGGATTGATAATACAACAAGCAGACAAGTAACTTTCTCGAAACGAAGAAATGGACTTTTGAAGAAGGCAAAGGAATTGGCAATTCTTTGTGATGCTCAAGTTGGAGTTATAATCTTCTCCAGTACTGGGAAACTCTATGATTTTGCTAATAACAGGTTTGTGGTAGTTAAATACTCCCTATTTCAATTATTTTTTCTAATCTTATCTTATCTTATTGATTAGACTTAATTAATTAATTAAGGATATCGTTAATCAATCTTAAAAACAAATGTATCTTTAATTAGGATAATATATGTGTTGGTGTTTGATATTATATGAAATTGATTTAGCCATTGATGATGTTATAATTTGTACATGCAAGATCTTATTTATAAAACAAAGATTTATATAATTATTATTACTTGCTTCATTTTCTTACTTTCTTAGAAAAAAAATTAGATCTTGTTCTGTTCTTCTTACTTAATACTAATAATATCTAGTCATAAAAGTTTAAATAAAGTCACCACAACAAATTTTCAAATATTGACCAATTTGATTGGGAAACAAAGGAAGACTAATTTTGCATTTCAATCAAGACAGTAGACACTAATGTTTTCATTCCACACAAAAGTTGGCATATGTACTGTTGTTTGTCCTATTAAATTAATCTCAGATCTATTTTTAGTCATAATCTATATTTATTTAAAACTTTTATCTATCCCATTTACATATTTCTTATGCTTTCCATAAAATATTATATCACTTTTATCTATTTTTTTAAATTTCTCCATTAATTATCATAAGGACAAAATTAGTGAAACAGACGAGTTACGAGTACTATCAACTGACACCAGGCAGCAGACAGATTATGGTGGATATCAGAAGATAAGATGAAAATAGTACTATATATTATTTACTTAAAGAAAAAGAGATTAGTATTACCACAACTACGTTTAAGAGTTGCATAATCTTAAGTTAGTACGTACATTGTCACATGGTCACTCAATAAGGATAGCATAGGATATGGTGCTGTTCTAAAAAGGATGTTATTTGTGGCACTTTCTCAAATAACTTAAATTCCTTTCTTGAAAATTTGTGCAACTATTCCCATTGTCCTTCTAAAATTGACAAGAGAATCAACAATTCTAGCATATATGTTATATATATGCTCTATTAACAACATTAAAACTCATACATACTTTTCACTAATTTGGGTTTGAAAAGTGTACTACAAAAATGAGTAGGGGACAGCACACCCCCATATTCATGACATGAGAGTTCAATTTATGTTGGAAATTTTGACGATGTTTTTATAGTGAGTGTCACAAAGATCTCTCACCTATGTTTCTTTGTTGGCCTGGACCAACAATGGGGCGCTCACAACATTTTCACATATTGTCAAAATAATTACTAATATTAAGAGAATAAGACAAATAAATTGAAGAAAGGAATATGTGGAGGAAATAAAGAAGGAAAATGAGTTAGTAAATGCAATTAGGTTAGACTTTAGAGGACGTAGATTTATTGTCAAATTTAGTAGTGTAACAAAGTAAAAGGAATATCCCAAAATGATAAATATTGTAATTTTTATTAGAGTACCTAACATGTGTAAGATCTTCAATATCAGCTTAAAATTAGACATGATATTATAAGCTAACATAAAAAAAGGGTTATATATTTGAATCTCATCCATCACTTCTAATTCAAATGGCTCTTGTAAAGTTACGTAATAGAATATATAACATATCTTAGGGCTTCAACCATTAACTTATAGTTAAAGCTTCATGATATCTTAGGGCTTCAACCATCAACTTATAGTTAAACTTCATGATATCTTAGGGCTTCAACCATCAATCGCCTAGAAACACTGCACAATATAACCTGAATGTGGTTACGAGTTAAGTAAGTGATTCATACTTTTACTCATAGCCCCTAGTGAAGTGCTAAGTATGACATAGTAGCTAAAGCCCTAATTGAAAAAAGCACCATATCTCTGAAATATCAAATGAGCGAATATTATTAGGTT
Organism: Amaranthus tricolor; assembly: GCF_026212465.1. Taxonomy (NCBI): domain Eukaryota; kingdom Viridiplantae; phylum Streptophyta; class Magnoliopsida; order Caryophyllales; family Amaranthaceae; genus Amaranthus; species Amaranthus tricolor. The sequence goes on along the minus strand of NC_080050.1, from coordinate 23,573,205 downwards.
TCCTAAAACACGAGACTAAAATTAGATTTAAGCTTGGCATTAATGATCTCTCATATTGCTTGACCCTGGGGAAGGTAGTGTATTGAATAAGTAGATTCCACCTTTGCCTAGTGATCCCAAGTCCAAATTTATTTCCGAGCTTAAATATGAATAACAAGCCTGTTAGGGACTAAAGATTGAAACTTTATCCCTACACCAACCAAGAACAATGGTAGAAGTGTTCTAGATCGTGAAGCAACTTCTACTATGAACTAGAATGAAAATGCAATAAGAAATAAAACAATATACAAGACGCACAAAGTTTACAAGGTTCACTCAATGTAGGCTACATTCTCGGTGATGGTTAGCTTGATTATATTAGAGAAAAATCAATGGAGTTCTTCAAGAAGTCTTATAATTGAGGAATTACACTAGAGAAGTAGAGAAGAAAAGAGAGGTTGTGTGTTTGATCTTAATGGGTTAAAATCAACTTAAAAGTGAGTAAAAATAGCATTCTATTTATACTAGGGACAATGACCTAATGATTGAAGCAAAAAGGCCCACGACAAATAAGGAAGGGAACAACAACATCACGTAGCAGAATTAAAGGGTGACTCACTGACAGGTCGCTCGTACGAGCACTCTGGAAAGCTGATGTTTTGTGTGATTGTGTCTCATTCAAGGCATGGTGTAGTTCATGTGTGCCTTGTTTGAGCACATGTTGTAGCAGCAAGGACTTACCCTTCACATTGCATTGCATTACCTCGTCAGACACATCTCCAAAGGTACTATACACCATCAAGCATCATCATACACTCACCGTGGTTCACTCAAGTCATCAACAAACTCCATTAAAGCTGAGCTTTGATGATCTCTCATGTTACTTGACCTTGAGGTGAAAGTAGATTGAATAAGTAGGGTTCACCTTTGCCCAGATCCAAATTCATTTTCCGAGCTTAAATCTGAATATATCTTGGATCTGCGGGTCTTAAATTTAAGATTCAGGCCTATATTTACAGATCTCATGAATTTAGATATAAGTCAATTAATTAACCTAAGAGAAAAATACATATTAAAAAAAGTTCAATAAGGTAATTTGGTGTTTTGAGTACAATGTTTTTGCTAAAAGGATTCACTGGGAAGGTTTTTTTTTTTTTTTTTTTTTTTTTTTTTTTTTTTTTTTTTTTTTTTTTTTCTTGTAACTAGGATTTAGACTTGTGCTACTTTAGGTGTTGATTGCTAAAATTAATATTATTTTTTTAAAAATACTAGTCTTTGGGTTCGAGTTCTGATCTTAGCTTAAGATCTAAATCTAAAACTAATTTTTGCAAAAATTCTTTTCCACTCGTATCTATCTAGTCTAAAAATGTGATTCATACCCTATCATACAAATAATGATCCATGAATTTGGTTTTGGTTTAAGATTATTAGTAATCCCTATTTGACACTCATATATATCGTGGAGCACAACTCCATAAAAGAGTCTAAAATGTTTGAGCATCTCCTAAAATGATACAATTCAATATAAAAAAAACAAAATTTTAAAAGTCATAGATATTAGGCAGATGACCAGAAACATACAAGTTTAAAAAGGTGAAAACGTTCAAATGAACAGCTCACAAAAGTATAAAACTAAAACATTAACATTATGATTGGATGGAAGGAGTTGGAGGAAAAAGAAGGAGAATGATTTGGAGGGATAAGAAATTCCTTGTTTGGATAACAAAATGAGAGGAAAGGGATTTGAAGAGGAGGGATTTGGAGGATTAGATGGATGATTTTTGTCATGGTATCAATAATTCCAAAGTTCGAAAAATTTAAAGGGAAAACTCTCATTTTCTTTCCTTTTCCTTCCCTTTCCCTCCTAAACAAACAAGAATTACTTTCCTTCAATATCTCTTTCTTTCCTTTCCCCCTCCCTTTTCCTTCATTTCCTTTCTCTCTCTAAAATTATTATCCAAATATAGTGTAAGAAAATTTCTTGGAAAGGAAATAGGCTAGCAAAAAATCGACCTACATGACTAGTGATAATGACATGAAGAACTAAAAAATGCTTGACCATATGACAATAAATAGAAATGATCAAAAGGAGTGCATAATATAGAGGATCATCAAAATTGATTTTTTGAGTTGTATGTTAGTAATATATATAATCAAATATAATATAATCCAATGTTCGTCTTTAGTTTCAAAAGATCGTGTACTTAAGTATAACAAGTAGTTTCACATTGTTCATCCTAATGGAATCATTTGCATTTTGAAAAGTATTTGTTGCTTACATACCCTCATTTTGGACAACAATTATGGTTGATTTTGTTTTACCAATGCAAATTATTATTTGTTAAACATTCCTTAATTTAAAATACACGCAACTCACAGATGAAAAGGAGGGAGTAACATAATCCATGAGTTAATTCACTTTCTAAATGTGTGATTTGCTCAAAATTGCTCAAAAATAGCCCAAAATTGACTATGATTTATTTTTCATTGGTAATTCATGATAAGATTAGTGAATCATGTATTATAATCTCTTGATGATCTATCTTGCTACTTGGTTCTTGTAGAAACCTCGAATTTTGGGATTAATGCATGATACTGATGATCTTTCATGCAACTCCAACACTTGTAAACTCTCTGAAAAAAATCTTGCATTATAAAACCTCCCACATAGAAGACGACTTTGCAAGTATCACCATGAGATTAATTCCAAAATTGTTTGATTCCAAAAGATTGAGGTTGACTATATGAACCACTAAATCATTTTCAACAGTAATCTACATGGATTTTTTTTCCCATTCCTTTCACCTTTCTGTCTTCGTTACTAGTTCGCTAATATTTTGTCTTTGCAAATGCTTGAACCATGTTGAACATTTTTTCATTTGTTCCTCAATATTTGTGACTCGAAAACCTTTTCTTATATCTTCGCCTGAATCCTATCTCTTAAGGCATCCCCACTCATCTATTGATGCATTCATACTTTCACTACTCTCATCTTCTTACAATGATCCTTTCCAAAAGACAAACATTCCAATTTATATAGTAGCATTGGTTTAATGGTTGTTCGATAAAAATGTCCTTTAGTTTTAAGGACCCAAAGTACTTAAAAAATTTATTTGGAACTTTTTTTTTTCTCTTTTAATTTTATAATGTCTCTACTTATTTCATTTGTGGTAAATTAACATCTCATGTACTCCGTCTTACTTCGCCTTTATATAAACCTTTGTGACTCAAACACTTGTCTCCATCGTTCTAAATTAGTATTTATCTCCTAAGCAGTCTCGTCTACCAAAATAATGTCATCGGCAAACAACATGCACCAAGACACGTCTCCTTGAGACGGTCGAAACATCTCATCTAAAAGTGCTGCATTAAGAAAAGGCTTATTGTCGAACCTTGGTTTGGCCAATTGTGATTGGAAAATCATGTTTTGCAACGCATGTCTTAACATGTGTCTTCACTTCTCAGTACATGCCTTGCACTATATTAATATATTTTCTGAGAATACCCTTCTATTTCACTGCCCTCCAAAATGAATATCTTGATATTTTGTAGTATGCCTTTTTCAAATCAATGAATACCATATACAAGTCTTTTTTCTAACTTTTTAACACGCCATCATTTGTCTCATAATATGAATTGTTACCATTGTGGATTTTTCTGGCAATAGGTTCTCTGATATATCAGTACATCTCCTTATACTTTATTCTATCATGCTTTTCCATAATTTTATAGTATTAGTCATAAGTTTTATTCCTCGATAGCTAGAACCATCTTGGACATCTCCTTTGTTCATAAAATGGTTACAAAGCTTCTGATATGTAAAACTATCACGCTTTCTCATAACTTTATAGTATGATTCATGAGTTCTATTCCTCGATGGTTGAAACAATATTGGATATCTTATTTATTCTTGTTAATGAGTACTAGAGTTCGTCTTATTTATTACTTGGACATCTTTCTCCCAAACCTTGTTAAATAGATAATAAATCAGTTAGCCAAGTAACTCCAATCAACTCTTAGCATCTCTATACCACAATATATACCATTTGGCCTCATTGTTTTCTTTAGCTTTATTTTCTTTAAAACCCCCTCAACCTCTTATAGTCTGATTTTTTTATTCTTAGCATGAATTTCCTTGTTTCTTCCTCCGGGGTGATGGTTACATCTCTAACAAGATTTCCTTGTTCTTCATTACTCTCTTCATCAATTCTTGATGTCTGATCCTTTATTAATTTATTATCCTTGTCCTTTATACATTTTACTATAATGATGCCTTTTGTCTTTGCTTGATTTTAGGATCTATAGATATAGATGTCTTTTTTTCCTTCTTCATAATCGAATTTGTCAAATAGAAGTGCTTAATTTTGTCTCGTGAACCTTTGCCTTGGTTATAACTTCCTTTTGTTTAGCTAATTTTTCATTAATCTTGCATTTTCCTAATGCACGATAGCATTTTTTTTCCATTACTTATTTCTTGAACTCCAGATTCGACCACGTTGTGCCCCTCTTTACGACGATATTGCCCCTAGATTCCTCCGAAATCTCCTTATCTATTTAGATAATATACAGCCCGTCTTGTATGAGACCGTCTCACGGTGAGAGGGCCTTAAAAAAAGTAGCTCATAAGCTAAAAGTTTCTATCATTGGGTTATTTAACCCAAGTATGAGACATGTCTCACAGTGAGACCATCTCATACAAGAATTTGTGAATAATATAATTTTCCATTTTTGTCCAGCTCCGCATCCAAAGTCATCTCCTATTCAGCTTCTTTAACAACTTTCTCGACAAAAACTTTTAACAATATGCTCTTTAGTCTCTACCATCTAATCTTTTGTTCCTTTTTAGTTTTCTTTCCTTTTCCCTTTCCTGTAAGCGAAGTCAAAACAACCCAGCAGGAATAATCTTAGAATTTAAGAAACTACACTTTACATGCTCTACTTGTCAAAAAATATTCAACTTGGGTAGTGAACATGTCAACAGAAATTTTCTAAACGAAACTCAAATCCAAAAACCACACAATTATCAACCAAACTCCAAATGTGATACTACACCACCTGATGAGCTTGGTAATGTTAAAAGGTGTAGTTTTTAGCTTAGTAGCATTGCACTATGCCATTCCTCTAATGAAAATATTGGGTTTGCATCATCTTTATCTCCGCCAAATATTTCACAAAAATCAATACCACATACATGCTTCAGAAATAGCCACAAACAAAATCTGACTCTATCGATTTACCGATGGTGCAACAACAATAGACCATTGAGATCATCAACACCTTTAGATTCCACCCTTTTGGCACTGATGTAACTAGTTTAACATAGCTTCGAAGTATATCAATCATCATTCCATAGTCTCGTCTCCTACAATCATGAATAATTTTGACAATCAAACACATTTGCAACCTCTTACGGTTCATCAACTAGTTTAACAAGCAACATAAACCAGGATTTTTTCTCCAGGAATTGATCACTTAATTCTAGCTAGTTATATGCACATGCAAGCTCAGCTCATCTTCTTCACGGCATTTGAAACTTCTTCCGTCCAAGTGATATTTGCCCTTCGTGAATCCTCACCATCATAACCCACCTTACTTATCAATGAATATTATGGTCAATGTCGCACATGCTCAAGCCAAAATAATTAGCTTATCTCTGTTTACCTATCCTTAATTCCTGTAACTCAAACCTTCACATCTTCATTTCTAATTTATGAGGTATTCTCGTACCCATCTTAACTTTACATTATTATGTGACCCTTTGTGACTCCAACACTAATGAATCCATAAAATTGGTCAAACAGTTGCTTTTTTGATTCATCTTTTCAGGTAAGTTACAACTACTCCTAGTTGCTTCATTCAGTCCAAACTGAAGTCTACGAACTACATCCTCTGAGTAGTACTTAAAACACTTATTAAGAGGATCATCTAATGTCTCTATGCCCTTATCTAACTATATTTCCATAGTAAATCAACAGTCAAGTACACTTATCTTTTGGAATTCCTTGGTAGAAGCCTAGATTTATATACATCCACTCTAAAAATATATTCTTAAAAGTCACTAAGTAACCAAGGTTCAGTAGTTGTCTTAGAGGCTGGAACCTAATGTTCTAATCACTAACAAGTTTTCTTAAATGTGGTCAAATCATTCTCCTCTTGGCTCAATCTGTAGTGAGAATTAGTCTGTGAAGCAATAAATCAGATTCTTGTAAATGTGTTCTTTATAAATATAACTCTGTTCTTCCATATCAAAAAGACAGCTCTTCAAAATGTGTTCATTGTAAATGTAAGACTCACTTAAAAATAACCCAAGAAAATTCCTTTGAAGCTAAAATCTTTATCCATTCCATGCACCAATGAACAAACATATTGTGCCATTGTTAATGCAACTATGTTACCAACTAGTATCATACAAGGTAACGGTGAGACATCAATGTGCTACATCGATTTTTCATGATGCTCGAGCCTCGCCAAGCCCGTCCTTTGTATGCATAAGTTCAGCTATCCTATATATAAGATTTTTCTTTACACTTGGCATGCATGTATCTAACATCGCAGAGTTTCAGTGATCTCAGATCTATCACTTAAAGGTTACGAAACCCTCAAATATGTTTTTCTAAGGGGTCATTTAGATTGAGAGTACACATTTTAGGGGATAAAAAGAGTCAAGCTAATGTAACAAGGTAATTAGAAATGCAAATGAAGTTATCAAAATAATTGAGATAGAGGTGGAATGAGAGTAAATTAAAAAGATGAATGAAAAAAGAGGTTGATTTCCCTCATTTGGAGGTAAAGAATTCCTCCACCCTCCCCTAGGGTAAATTTGTACCGCAAAATAAGGAAACTAATTTCTATAATCTCCATTTTTTCATTACCTACTAATTGATTTTTCCATCTCTCTAACAATCAAATTTCTTAATCATCTAACTAACCTTGTTTTCCTAGTTTGGCTTTTATTCGCCCCTTTTAAATATTTGCTCTCAGTCCAAGCGACCCCTAAGGATCACTGATATAGTCAACATATACCTCATTAAACAAATCCTCCAGTTGATTTCACCCGCAAATTTACCTCGATGAAAATATTCACGGACATTCAGTTGAGCCCTTAGACTTTTTGCTTTTGACTCTCTAGCTTCCAATACTATAAGTTGAACCCTAAATGAAGCTCTAGGTCTTGATTCCATGACTCCGAATATTTCAACTCTCACACAATATCAGGTCTCCTATTTCCTTTGAAGTAGAATATAGATGGCACAAAAAAAAAAATTAAAGCTCTAAATTCATCTTCAAACAGGAGTCAATTGGCTAATTTATTTTAAAATGGCAATGAGAAGCACTGAAATCTAAATTATTATAAAGAAACCGTACATACCTTATTCATTGTCTCTTTAAAGATGTAATATGGCATCACTTGAACCCATTGATACAATCAAATCCTTGACATTAAGCTTCAAGAATAGCAGTCAATCGAACCCTTCTTGCTTTAGGTCAGAATTTTAATTTCTAGCTACCAAGCAGTTAATATGGATTCTTCAGCTTCAAGATATAATATACGATTTGACTTTCCCAAATCCGTAGACATTAAAAAAAAAGTATTATTAAACAGTATTTCATTCCCTATTGCCATTCATTGAAAAATTTAGCCAATAATATGCATAGCATAGGTATCAAATGTCTCATTTGAACAGCTCCTAACCCTGCAAGCAACAAAATGCAAGAAATGAATAATCAAAAAGATAGTAAATCAGTGTGAGATGACATAAATTTTAACATGGAAATGCAAACATGGAGAGAAAATTGACAATATGCGCTAGGGATATTTTGCAAGATATTTGATGCTCAACTGAAGTTTTACTTTCCTACTCTTTCAAAACAAAATAAAAACACTAATCAATGATACATACCATCAAAAGTCTAACACTTTAAGAAACAATGAAACTCAACCAAGTTGTCGCATTGTATAAAATATAACCATCCAAATCGACACCTCAATAGTACCTTGTTATGAAATTAGTTTTCCTTTGGCATTATTGTGCCATAAAGCCTCCTGGTACATCCTTACACTCGTCAACATCTCTATCCCAAGAGCACTAACCAATTTGTTTTACAAGACTACAATGTTGATCTATAGTCAATTACTTACAGATTACAGATTTCATCTAGATTTGATTGTGACATTGTCGTAGTCCTTCAATAGAATCTACTATGAGTGAACTGAAACAGCTTTTACAATCATCACCTTCTTTTCATCTTTCCTTAGAAACAACACATCATTTCCTAATCACAAGTGGGAATAAACACCTCTAAATCTAGGTACTCCACCCGAAAACATGAGATTTATAAAAATTGACTATAACAACAATAGTCACAAGAGGTTTACTCTAGTAAAAAAAAGCTATGCATAACGGACATTTGTACCTTATTATAGAGATTACACTTATAAGGAGATTAAAGATAGGATGTTCCAACACCTGATGGATATGTATAGTTTGGTTTAGCAGTAAGTTGCAACTTAATATATGTGATCAGCAATCTGGTTCAAAGGTGTTTCTGCTTACTCAAGATGTGACTTTGATGCTTGAGATTATAATTACAAACTTATTGATTTCAAGCACCACACAACACTATTATCATAGTGATTAGATAACTTTTAAATTGTAGATAACAAGGTGAAAGTCCAAAAAGAGCTCAACAAATAAAATTTATGCAATGTGCAACTGACTTTCGTAGTGCTAAATATTAAAACTAGAAAATTCTGACCACACTTTGTATTCTTTTTGCCAGCATGACGTCCGTAATTGACCGCTATAATAAGGCCAAAGCGGAAGAGAATCAAATGGTGAATCCAAGATGTGAAATAAAGGTATGTGTAATACAAATAGGGGTAGACTTGCTCACTAGCATGAGCATAAACTAAGCTTTATGAACTAATAAAATCTCTTTCAACCAAGAATCATACATTAATTGCTCGTCGTGAGAAAGCCAAAGCTTTATCCCGACATATAGGGTCGACTATATGAACCAAAAATAACATGACAGACCATCGGTGACAAACAATGTATTTTATTCGGACCTATCTTATATTGATCTACAACTAAGAAAACCAATTCCAATTATCATCAGCGTTGTAGGAAAAATATGTAAGTATTATTCCCATCCCTCTGATTCTTACAATTACACTCCCCAAAGATATGAGAGGTCAATAATCACTATAATCTGTAAAAGTTAGCAGAACTGGTAAAATCTTCTAACAATATCATAAGCGTGAAAGTAATAAAGACAAGTTTCCACATGATCAGAAAAATGCATAATAACATTAAAGTCTTGTTTGAAAAGCATGTAAGTTGTATTCCTTTGGTAACATATATCAATTTATTTTAAAAGTGTCATGTTCAGGTATCAACTTTCAAAGATAAACAAATACTTAAAAAGTTTCATGGTTCTTTAAACAATGTGAAGTTTTAGATACTTCTTAAAATTCCAAAAACAATTAGTTGTAAATCTAATTGATTATGGATTAGCAGACAATTTATAAAATATCCAAGGCAAAATATAAGTCCTGAAATCTATGGAGAGAAATATATGACAACTGAAAGTTGAAATTTTGGAGACAATAAAAGCAATTATAAGAAAAAGTTTACAATCAACAGACACAACATATCAAAAAGGTCAGGATTAAAGATGTAAGTAATAATATATGCAAAAAATATATTTGGATGAAGAGAAAGAAGGGAACAAGGAAAGAAAAATGTAAGGTAACAAAAGGAAACTAGGGATTGTACAAATGAAGAATAAAGGACTCCTTTAGAGTCATTATTCGATTCCTGCCTCCATAGCCATTCAAACTCTCAATATCACCATCCTCAAGTGCTCAACAACCTTTTGGACCACTTTCATCTAAGATAGACAATGTAACATCTCTCCTTTAATTCCATTGTCCTTCAACTCGTAAGTTTGGTTCCTTACTTTTCTTTCTCCTCTTGTAAAGCTTGTTTGCTATAGTGTATGATAAGGATAGGAAGCTTGCTTTCAGGCAAGTTTAGAGGACATGGTGGGACTTAGGAGGTTCCATTTTGAGTAAACAAGAGGAAAGAATTGATGACGGGATTGGCATGAGCTGAATAGTGATTGTGGGCAGTAGACTATTGGTTCATGATGGACATGGGGCAAAATAATTTTTGCTTTTAGTGTACATATTATTACATAAAGAGGCGATTTAAGAAAAAGCCCTTTAATCTGGTTGAGCATGGGGTTAGTTAGGGTAGTGGTTCAACCCTTCAAAAATGAGTTTACTGTGGGGTGATGATGGTGGTGGATGGCAATGATTAATTGTCAATAGTTGGTGATTGTTTATACCGAGGAGTCTCAATTTAGGAGAAAGGAATGTAGAGGGATTCAGAAGCACTCCAGAAGCAAAAGATGGAAGCGAAATTTAATAATGCACATCAAATTAGCAGTAATGTAATCAAGGTTATAAATGCCCTTTCCTATTCCTGAAACCCTTCACCAAATAGTCCTTAATCAAAGAAGGTTGTCCACAAATAAGTAAAAAAAAGTAAAAGTGCAAGTACCACACAGAGCAGTGATAACAACGACAAACAAAGATTTAAAAAAACAATGTCATCCTAGCTAAGATGTAAACACAAAAAAAGTTAAATATAAATAGAAACTGATATAGTCTTACAGGAAATCACTGCATGTAACTTTGTCCTTTCTAATTTCTATAGGGTAAAATTTTTCACATCTACATTTCTGCTAATATCAAAAAAGTTATTTGAACTCTAACATGCTCATCTATGTCTTTCATGTTATTAGCAATTGGATATCAATAATTCCTAACAAACAATATTATACAATCTCAAGGTTCAAAGTGACCAAATTCCATCAGCAGATGCGCTACTAGCTTCACAAGAACACGATAGGAGACAAGAATTGAAATAGCCAACCCTAACATTCATTAGCTAAACATGTCAAATATGCTATTCCTCTCAGTACCAGTGACTGCACTAGACCTTCACCAAAAAGGAATTTTAATCTCCAAAAGCAATTTGATAGAATAAAAGGGGAAAATGCGTTAGTGGATTGGTCAACTAATAGTACAAGATAAAGTAGAAAGTTATCAGAGTGAGTTGTATATCTAAACACTGGTTCCATGTCCACCAATAAAATCAAAGTCAACTCCCACATTATCTAATCATGGGCAAACCCTTGTAAATATCACAATTTTTTATAAAAAAAAGGCATAGCTTTTCTACCTTTACATTAAACCAGACAAGAAATAGGAGAGGAGGGAAGTTAACATATGGAGAGAAAAATACTCAATGAGAGAGAAAAAGAAGAGGCTCCAAAAATAAAAAGAGAGAGAGATGAAAAAGAAAGGATTTGATTGGGAACAAGATTGAGTACGCATTGCAAAAGATGGCCAAACAAACATTCATGCTTGGGAATTAAGCCTACTAAGTCGTTTTCCAAACAAGCTGGAGGAAAGTTCAAACATTTTGATTAATATGTTAGTCAATTCAAATTGCAATTTTTGATATAGGGCTAGTCACAAATGTTTCAGTCCATCTACACGCAACTGCAATCATATTAAACACGTAATTCACAACTGCTCAGATTGTTGTATTGTGACTTGCGTCGACAAGGATACAAAGGGTCAATAAAGTAAAGCTTCACAAAAAGAGAGAAAGATCAAATATGAAGCTTCAATGAACTGTAATACACAACACTTTTGCTTTTTAGGATCTATTCCATTTCAACATCAACCATATTTGCTCTTAATAAAGTGAAGCCAAAAAGACTTATTTTGGAAAGGAAATCGCCACAACGTTCAAACTTGCAAAATCATCACTCTTAAATTTTTGATTACATTTGCAATTTCTAAATCTGAAGAGGCACTTGGTTGCAACTGAAATTAAACTCCCACAGGAATTTGTAACTCATAGACAAGATGTTACTTCCCTTGCTAATTTCATAGGTATTAAACAATATTTAACTAACAAGGAAACTTGTAATTTACCAAGAGGCCATGGTTATTAAATTCCTACACTTAATAGTAAATATCTTATGCCCTTCAAAGAAAATCATTTTGGAGTAATTCTTACAAAATTATTATAAGAAAGACGAATCCTCAAGCTCATCTTATTACTAGTTAAATTTATGTACCAAACTCAGCATGAATTTATCAAGGTACCCAAGAAGATCAACATAGCATCATCTAACTATCAAAAAAACGAGAAAACTTAAAACTTTATTCCAAAAAGAAGTAGCTAAAGGGTGACCAAAGTGTTGCATTAAGATTAAAGAGAAATTCAATCGACATCTATTGAATAAGCACTAATCTATGGGTAAGGTATTGGGATTTCTAAAAAAAGTCATTGTTGGAAGATGAAGGTTGCTCATAGCTGAGATACGTGTATTATAGGATTGACAAGTAGGAACACACTTAAGAAAACATAAGATAGGGTCTCGGAGTCATAGACATGTAAGCAAAACGGAAAAAGATCATTTTAGTAGTCAATTAGAAAACTATGAGGTTGGAAAAGAAAGATATAGGTTGAACATTACTAATATGATAGGAGCGAAGAGCGAAATGAAGAAGAATTGGATTTTAGATGAGCATATGACTATATATATGAATGAATGCCAAAGGAGAATATATATATAGATCAGTAAATGATAATTATAATCAACTTTCTTGAATGTACATTTGTATGAGGTTGTGCCAAATAAAAAAATCTTTGTTAACGAGAATTTACCACGTTGAGTTGTTTTGGTTCACGTAATACACCCCATATCGTTTTCATTAAGGCTTTGGCATTATTTTTGATTCCAAAGAAAATAGCTTTTTGGAATATAGAAAGCAAAAAAATTATCTTGTCTTTCAAAAAAAATGAATAAAGTTATCTAAAACCTCTCCAAAGACCATATTAAAAAAAACTAAATAAAGAAAAGGGCCAAAGTGAAGTCAGATTTTAAGAGTAAAATGGGTCAACAAGAGTATGTAAAAAATAAAGACAAAAGAGTAAATTGATGGCCTCAAGGCAACTCAATAGTGATAGTTCATGGTTAGTATTGTCTAACAACCACTGACCATTAATTTTGGTTGGTCAAGATTAAACTTCAGCTGACAATTTCCCACATTGATATGTTTTGCAAAATGTGCCAACACCTTAGTACTATGAATAAAATTTGAGAGTTATATGATAATTAACACAAGCAAACACCATTATATCCTTGTGCCCTTCTTTGTTTCCAAGAAAGAGCAATATTATGAGACATCACAACATTATTGCAATAATAATAGTTGCGCCTTAACCCAAAAAGATTGGGGTCAACTACATGAATCAATATATAAGTTCCAATGGTTGTCCACATGGATTCTTCTTCTCCATTCATTTCAATTTTTTACCATCTCAATTTGTAAGTTTAAATCCTTCATATCTCTTTCTCTCTTGCCCTCGATGCCATCTTCGGTCTTCCACACCATCTCTTTAAGTCCTTTGAGTTCCAAATTTCTATCATCGTTATCGACTCGCTAATACCCCGTCTTTGCACATGCCTAAATCATCTTAAATGACTCTTTTTCATTTTTTTCCTAAATATTTACAAATCCTAAACTCTTTATGATATTTTTGTTTCGCGGTATATCCATAAAGGTATGCCTTCTCATTTATTGAAGCATGCACATTTCTAGTACTTCTATCTTCCTACAATGATCCTTTTTAAAAGCCCAACATTCTGATCCATGTAGTAGCGTTGGACTAATGGTCATTTGGCAAAATTATCCCTCTAGCTTTAATGTCTCCGCTACTCTTAAATATGGAGTCAAGGTATTCTTAGGATCCGCTTAAGAGTGATTCTTTCTCTTCTAGCTTTGTAATACCTTGTTATGATTCTACCCCTGCTCCCAGTACCAATTGAGGTGCTTCTACCTCTGCCGGTCAGTTCTTGAATGTATTTCTGCTGTTGATACGATTTTGCCCCTGTTTCCGGTACTAATTGAGGCGTTACTGCCTTTGATGTTCAGTTCTTGAATAATTCTACCTCCCTTCGTTCATTAGCTGGGAATTAGACAAATTACTCAAGAAAGACACAAGAGAGTAATCTTTTCTCTCCATTATTTGACACACTAGCCCTATATATAGGCTTCTAACTACCTAACCACTTTCCCTAAAAAAATAGCTATACCAAAAACAAAATTTAAACTACTAATTACAAGATGGACTATTATTTACTAAGTATGCCTACATTACCCCTATTAAGCCATTCATGACATACCTATTATTATCTTATTTGTGCTAAAGTTACACATCATGTACTTTGTCTTACTCCAACTTGATTTAAACCTTCATGACTCCAACTCTTGTCTCCATTGTTTTAGCTTAGCCTTTACCCTCACCTCAGTCCCATCTACCTAAACAATTTCGCCTACAAACAACATGCATCAAGCACGTCTCTTTATATCATCCAATTATCTCATTTAGGGTCATTGCAAAAAGAAAGGGACTTATGACCAATCCTTGATGGAAGGCTTAATTGTGTTTGAAAAAACCTTTGTTGACCCTCCACATGTTCTTACATTTGTCTCCATTTTGATATATATCTTGCTTTACATTAATATATTTCTTGGCAATACCCTTTTTTGTCATTACCCACCAAAGCAATCCTCTTTGTACCTTGTATGTTTTTCCAAGTCAATAATATTCATGTTCAATTATCTTCTTCCTACCCTATAGTTATTCATCGATTGTCTCATATGATGAATTGCTTCCATAGTAGATCTCTCAGACATAAATCCAAATTGGTTCTCTATATGCTGGTATATCTCCTCATATGTGTTTCTATCACTCTATGGCTCATGAGTTTTATGTCTCGGTAGTTGGAGCAGTCTTGGACATCTCCCTTATTCTTGTAAATGGGTACTAGAGTACTTCTTCTCCATTCAATGGGAATCTTGTTTGTCCTTCCAAAATTGACATATAGATCAGTTAGTCAAGTTACTCCAATCATCTACAAACATCTCCATACCTCAACACGTATACCATTTGACCTAACCACTTTCTTTAGCTTGACTTTCTTTAAATCCCCCTCCACCTTTGTTTTTTGTATTCTTCGCATAAATTCTCTATTTTCTTCCAAGGGAGTGATTGATGTATCTCGTACAACATTTTCTTGTTCACCAATAAATAGCTCGTACTACATCTATATATATACAGATCCTTGATGCTCTCTTTTTGAAGTAGAATCTTCTTATCCTTATCTTAATACACTTTACTACAATTATGTCATTAGTTTTTGCTTGCCTACCTTTTGCCATTCGATAAATAACCTTTTTCCTTCTTTGGAATCTTGTTTCTCAAACACTTCTTTAAAGCCCGTTAATTTCTCCTTGTGAACTATTTCTTTTGTCTTGGTTTCAATTTCCTTATACTTGGCTAAGTTTTCCCTATCCCTTATTCTACCATGTTGTATCCTTAGCTATTCAAGTGATACAATTTTTCACCTTTTTCTTGGTATCCTCCGTATCCAAGGTTAATCAGCTACTTTTACAACTTTTTCGGCAAAAACTTCAGCATTATCCTCTTTCAATCTTTCCCATCTGATCCTACGTTCCTCTTTGGCTTTCTTTACAATTAGTCTCGCTTCCAAGCGATCCAGAATAAGGAGTTTGCGTTGGGTGACTACACACTCTCCTGAAATAACCAACTATAAGTTTATTCTTAGAGAGTGAAGCCTCCCCAATGCAAACTCCTTATCCTAGATGATGGCCTGCAAGCGAAACCAATGATAAAGAAAGCAAAAGAGAAACTTAGGCCTCACAACATTTGATCATTTGAATTCATCAAATATAAACAAATGCCATGAGATTATTAAATATAAAATATGATACAAAGAATGTAGATTCCAGGTTCTTACCACCTTCAAATTGATATCAACTTTGAAAACAACTTTATGTTATCCATGATAACATTTGAACAGACCTGAAAATCCTCAAAACGAGTATTGCAAATTGAGAAAACAGTTCATACCACCATCGAACTCGCTCTAGCTTCACCTTGAAGAAGGAAGAATTACAAGACCATGTCAAAACAAGAAACACAACATCATTGAACTCAGCTTGTGTCCTGTCTGCATTTACAGAGATATACTTGCTATTACAGACTGCTTCAACGAGAGCAGCAAATCACACTTCACAACTAACTTGAATCACACATATTTACTACTCCCTCCTATTCTAATTGAACGTCCCATTTGGTTTGGCACTAAGAAAAAAATGGGAAGGATCACATGGGAGGAGTGAGTGAGGAAAAAGTAAGGGACAAAGTGATAATTTAATGACGAATGAATAAATAGTTGGATCTGATGAGGCATAAAAAAGAAAAAAAGGTTACCACATAAGGAAATTGGACATTTGATGTGAAAATTCCAAAAGAGGACATGGGACCTTGGATTAGAATAGGAGGGAGTATGCCTTTCCACCAAAATTTGCATTTAGGGACATACATATTGATCGAAGACTACACAGCTCTGGAAAATCTTCACATCTGATCCATTCCTCAAAAAGCACCTGTAAATCTGATGTGAACCAAAAAAATGCCTTTCGGTTAGATACTTCAAAAGTACAAAAATATAAAATCAATGATAATTCAGTAAGCAAGTTGTAACATTTATAGGAAGAAAAGACACAGATATGTTTACTCCTGTTATATTACTTATTTTTCTGCAGTTTAGATATCTTTCAGGAATATACCTCAGTGTTGAGTGTTGACAGTTGACAGATTTAAGAGAAGCTGAAATTTTAAAAACAAGGGACCCATCAACATCATTCACTTAGAATTAGGAGTACAAATTTACAGTCAACCATATTATTATCAACTTACTGTCTCCAAGAGGCTTTCATCTATGGTGAAGATACTCAATCTAATTAAACTGGTAATCACCTATAAACCTCCATTAAAATGTCATAGAGAAAAAAGCTACTAAACAGCAATATTAGTTTATACTTTATATGTACAGATTACATTATGAGCAGTGATGGAGAGCATTTTGTTGATCAATTATAATCTAAAGCCTAAAATTAACTGTAACAACACTTACATCTCTGCTATAAAGGGTGTAATAAAAAATAAATTTCCCAATATAAAGGGCTGGCCATTCTCAACGGGGTACAATTTGTTGTTACTTGGTTTTGGATTATAATAGATTATAGTAAAATGTTCATTAAATTACGTGTACTTATTTATGTGAAGTTGTAGATGATGCTTGCTATCAAGGGTCAATTAGAACCAACATCTTTGTTATCACAAAAGTAAGGTTGGATACATCCAACACCCTTAAACCACACCTAGGTGGGAGTCAATCAGAAGCATTGGGTAATGGAATGTAGTATCTTATTAGACATGGACTACTCTTACCAATATCTGATACATAGCTGTATTTGGTAGTTCTGGCAAAAGGAGGTGGAAATGTTAAGGCAGCAACTGCAGATCTTGCAAGAAAGCCATCGGTAAGAGATTTCCAATCGACATGATTAAAAACTAATCTTGTATATCAATGCCAAAAGCAGAGAAACACAGTGATTCAAGAAATGCGATGCAAATAAATATATGTTTATTTAAAACTGTAACATTAAAGAATTGCTACATTGACATAAATATTCTGAATAATGCTTCCAGCCTTGCACACTTGCGTTCAGAGAATTTCTTTGGCAAGGTCAACCATGCTATGCGTTGATCTTCATGCCCTTCTAATGTAAAGAAACTAGTTACAGCAGAAAGAAAAAAAAACGCATGACTCGTTCCCATTTGTTACTGCAGGCAAATCATGGGGGAAGAGCTCTCTGGTCTGACAGTCAAAGATCTGCAGAATCTAGAGAGTCAACTCGAAATGAGTTTACGAGGAGTCCGCAACAAAAAGGTATTAGAAGGTGAATCGTTTTTAATTGTTATGCAATATAAAGAGGGAGGTAAATTATAAATCTTTTTTCGCAGGATCAACTCTTAACTAATGAAATACAAGAACTAAATCAAAAGGTCAGCCTCTTTACAAATGCTGCGCAATTTCTAGTTTTTGTTATGATGAATGCACAAAAGAATCTAAAACAACTAATGCTTATTCGATACAGAGGGAGCTCATTCACCAAGAAAATACAGACCTGTACAAGAAGGTAAATCTTATCCGTCAAGAAAACAAAGAACTATACAAAAAGGTAGTTGTAGGCTCAGCAATACGCGGAAGGTTTTTATATTTTTTATGATAAATCTTGTCAACGGATGAAATTTGATGCCATGAGTTTCACTTTAAGGTATATGAAAATGGGGATACAAGTGGTGCTAGTGGTGCCATGTTCATTGATGGTGAAGAAATGAATGAGGACTCAACCGGACCTGTGCAACTACAGCTTAGTCAACCACAACAGAAAAACCATGAATCGGCAGGAGTTGTCAAATTAGGGTATATAACCTACTAGAAAGCATATTTGAATCTACCCCATGATTCTTAATCCTCTCACAGAAAAATAATCCAAAACTTTTTCATTATTTTGATGCAGCAGACTACAATTGTACTAGACAAGATGACTCATTCCAGGGAAAAATTCTAAGGTTGCTATTGTTCTGCTCCTACTATAAAAATTGTGGCATAGATCCTCAAACAATGTTTAATACAATTGCTTTGTCTTGAAGAAAGAGAAGTTTGCATGTGTTATATCAAGCTAAGACAAGACAAAAGTAACAAAGATATGTAGAACTGAATCATGTAATAAAAAGAAACAAAGAAGATAATGTTGTTCCATGTTTGAAGTACTTAATACCACCTCCTGATCTCTTCATGCACGAAACTTGCCACAACAAAAATCCTCTTGTGTAAAACCTTCATTTAGCATTCTGAATACAGGTACTCTCAAAACACAAGCTTCGTTGTCTCAGCATCAAGAATGTAGTTGCACACAAACACGGAGCAGCACAGAGACATAACCAACTCTGAAAAGAATTAAGGATAAAAGTTATATTCCCTGTCATGGAAATTTCGAAAATCATAATACAGATACAAGCACAAATGAGTGCCGGTGTACATACACGCCTATAGGACACGGCATAGATGACCACACAATTAGTAAAAATAGGGTAAGAAAAGGAACAGGAAACACAAAAAGCATATGCAGGAAAAAAAATTAAGCTTATGCATCAAGATAAGTCCAAGTTGGATCTCAATTTTTATAGTCTAAGGTGAATCAATAATTCAGGCAGTTCAACAGGAATACAAGATTTAAATGTTAATTGCTGCATACACTAAATTCCATGGACTATGTTTCACCAGGAGCCAAAGGAATATTGACGACAACCCATTGAGCTATACACTTGAATGGTAAAAAATACATTTACCATGAAGAACTAAATTTTCCACATAGCATGCTCTTAAATAAGTCACAAATTCACAGCATCTAGGTAGTAATATGTCATTAACTTTGGTTGCAGGATCTTTATTTGTATAGCATTGGTATAAACATTTTATAATTCGAATATCCAACACTAATATCAGCTTGGATTTCAGGTATATGGTCCACACTTGACGAATCTGCACACCTGCGAGTAATGAGGACTGAGATGATTTGATTCTGAAGTAAATAAAGATAAATAGGAACAAAGCCGCTCTTAGCATAACAGGTAAGATTGTGGCTATATTACGCTTTGTATCTAGAATATTGACAAAGAGAACAACGATTTAGAATAGTCTACATTTTGAAGACTGTTGAAGTAAAGTAATGTATGTACAACTTTCCATTAAGTTGAACCAAGCAGGATAGACGCACTTACTTTTACACAGTTCCACTTTCACCCTTTATTTTCTTTTCTAATTTTTTCTATTTTGCTTTCATACTTTTCAGTTGATTTCAAAGCCTCTGATTATGCACACTAAATTGATCTCAGCAGATGTGTCAAAATATTGAATAATCAAAGTATAAAGTGGCAAGTAGTACAATTGGTTCCTAAATCCATAAAAAGCGGAAACACATTTTCAGTATTTAGAATAACTCTTAGATCTTCTTGGCCACTGTAGTAATTAAGCAGACTAGCTTAATGCACCCGTCTGCTTAGGCTAATCCATAATTTGTAAGGAAAATTCCGAATTAATCAAAAACAAACAGTAAATATGTGAATTTGTAAATTTGCGTCAATACCAAGATAACAAAAGCTCCTAAGCTCCTCTAGTTTGTTTACACCTACTTAATTGGTTAGCTTAGATCATTACAACTACCCTTCTCTCAAAAGATCGAATGAGCTAGGAATCTTTCATCCTTTCATCAGGTTATGAAAAAAAAAAAAAAAGAATTTTTCTCAATTTTTAGGGTATGTATTTGCTTCTCACAAAACCCATGAATTTACTAATGCCATGTTTGGGAACGATGATTTCATTTGAAAATTTGGAATTGGCTCAAATTTTTTGTTTGGCAAATCAAAAAATTTCAATTTTGGATTTGGATCAAATTCCACCATTGATTTTAAAGTAGTTAAAGTTGAGAATTAAAGAATGACTACCCAAACCTTGTCATTCTCAAATTCTTCATTTATGATTTCATGATTGAAATCCATATTTTGAAATGAAATACTTATTCCCGAACACTGCATAACAACTTTCGTCAATTGTAATTTCTAGAGTTACATTGATTCTATCTATGTTATCCAACTCATGCAGTACAGGAATCATGTAGAAAGGCTACGTCCACATACATTGAAATGTAATTCTAGAATAACTCAAACTACTTGCTCCAATCAAGCTCTTAACTCTAAAAATTATTAGAATTCAAAAACAACACTAGTAATTGGTAGCTAAAACTAACACAAAGGAAATAAAAATCACAAAGGAAAAGCTCTCATTGCTAATTTGCTACACTACGAGTCGTAGAGATATCTTCAAATTCTTGTTGGAAATATTTCACATGTGAGACAAGATCCCACATCGATAAAATAGTGGGTAGTTGACTTGCATATATATTGGACGAGCTAATTCTCCTATTACCATATGATTTTGGGAATCAATAAACCTCATCTAGTGTATGAGCAAGTCAATGCTCTTGACCCGTGGGTTTGTGGGCCTGAGCCCATAGGTGTCCCGTGACCACACGAATGGGCCATGGTGAGACTATGTGACGAATAATCACGCTCTAATAATTCTTACTTGAAAAATCCCTAACAGTGTTGTCGCTCTTTTTCTCACTCTACTTATTGTTGCAGCTACTCATCTGCGTCGAGTCGTCAATTCTTTAGCATCATGTTAATGTTGACTTCTGTTAAAAATTCGCTGAAGCCATAAGTTCTTTAATGTTGTCTTGTCGTGTTCTTTAGCTCCTTGAGGCTTCACCCTCTTACGATCTTACCCTCCATCTAAACTATTCCTATAATCCATAACCAACATGGCCATCATTTACCGTGCATACTCTTCATGTGCTTGATTCATAAATCATAAGGAAAATGGATCTTCATCTTTTCTATGAACTCATTGAGCAAGAATACTTTAATTCCTTGGATATAATAACACTCCTTGCTCTTCTTAACCATTAGAGGCCCCAAAACGACTTTTTATCCATCCTTATCAAGAATGCATCTTCTAATATCACTAACAAATTCACCTAATGATATCAAGCTCTTCTTCGTATCCGGAACATGATGAACATTTGATAGAGTAAACCATGTCATCAAACATCTTGATCTTAACCAAGCCATTTCTCACGACGTTGCAAGTTGCATAGTAATCAGTTACCCAATAACTCAACCTTGAACACAATCACAAACAGAAAATTGGTTCCTATTAGGTGAGATTTTAAGAGCAACCTGAATTAAGAATCCATTATTCATCGGAACTTTCACTTGACTCGACCTCAGGGAAAATTGGATAAGTCATTATCACTATCGTTATGAGAAAACGTCGTAGAATCTCCATAATAAGTGTTAGCAATCTCCTTACCCTTGTATTGCCTCTTATCAGGCAAAACTTCCTAATGTAACCTTGCTTTTGGAACGATGATAAACAATGTTTCTATTCCTAATAATGAACCTAGGTTTGGAATTCCCATCTTTGACTCCACTAAAGCTAACCTTCTTAGGCCTACCCCTTGCTACAAGACCCTTACCAACTTGTGAGCTATCGTCACTTCTAGTCAATTAATTATCAATCAACTCCCTTTGTAACAAGGCCCCCTTGACTTCCTCAAGAGTTATCTCATCCTTATCATACAAGACCGTCTCTCTAAAATGCTTCAAAAGGCAAAGAACACAACAATTTAATGGCTAAATCCTTATTATCAAGAGGAACATAAATATTATCCAAGTTTATAACAATGAAATAAACTCTTCAAGATGGATTTATTTTCCTCAAGTTTGAGGTCATGAAGATTTCTCTTCTACAACAATCGATTGTTGATTGATTTTGTCATGTAGTGCAATTTCAACTTCAACCATAGCCCTTATCTCCTTCTTTACAACTTCCCTCAATACCACATCTAAAACACTTAATTGTAGTAAAGTGAGTGTTGTCATGTCTATCTCATTGAATTCCTTATTTGGTCTCCAGAGCTTTCCAAAAGCATGGCTTTCTCCAAGCCATTTTGGACTAGAATAGCCTTCATCTTCAATTTCCAAACCAAAATTTGACATTTCTATCAAACTTCTCAATATCAAACTTTGATATAAAAATGACCAAAGAATTTCATCCAATTTCATAAATTTCAAGAAACTTCAATAAACCCAATAAAACCCTAGATTTTCAATAAACCACAAATACAAGCTGTGAACCCACATGATAATATTAATCCCACTCTAATACAAGTCTGTTAAGGTTAAGAAGCTAATTCATTTGCAGTTAGTTTCCCACAAGCAAAAGTTTGTAATTTCATTGACCAAGAGTGTCTCTATTCCTTTCTTAGTTGACCAAGAGTGTCTTTGTTCCTTTCTTATTTGTATTGAAATGATGTGGTATTTATATCCCAACATATTTTCAAAACTTGTAATTTCAGTCTCGCGCAACCGTGCTATTTCTCGTTCGAGCAGAATAGATCGCTCATTTGAGCAAATAACCTCGAGGCAAGGCTGGAGCAAAATGCTCATTTGAGCACTCTCCAACTCGTTTGAGCACACAAGAAACAATATCATTCACATGATACACAACTTTCCTTGCTTCCTCACATCCTCCTACATTACTCCATGCCCAAAACCAAGGTTCCTTGCTCAACACCACACACTAGCACCACCATTTAAACACCTTATGAGTTGATTATCGAGTAACACTCAACACATGCAAAGGAAGATATACTCATAATTTGCGTATGTATATATATATATATATATATATATATATATATATATATATACATATATATATATATATACATATATATATATATATATACATATATATATATATATATACATATATATATATATACATATATATATATATATATATATATATATATATATATATATATATATATATATATATATATATATATTAAGAGGGATTAAAAAGCGCGAGGCGCACAAGGTCCTAGATTCTAGGCACAAAGCGTAAGGTGAAGGCGCGAGTTTTTTTAAGCGAGGCACATTTTTGCTTAAAAGGTTAAAATTCAATTGTGAAACATAGATAATAAGTAAAACAACATGACATTTATGTATTACTATCAAAATGCTTGAACAAATTCATTATCGTAATGGTAAACACCAATTTAGAACATAACTATTATAATGAAGATATGAAAATCTCAAGTTATTTACTTCGTATTAACCTGCTACATTTTTGTTTTTCTAAAAAGAAGCAACGGTTTTCTTGAACTTCACATTCAAGTAAATTTGGTTTTCGAGTTTATTTCTTTTTCAAACAAACAAGCATAAGTTAATTATCTAGCCCAACAAGAAGGCACACCGGGCGCATGAGGCGTGAAGTGCATCAAGGCATCCCAAGGTGCACGCCTCTTGTACTAGGTTTTGCATCACCTAGCCAAGGCACGTTTTAAAACTAAAATCATGATCAGTCACATGTCACATGATTCACAAATCACATTGATTCGTTGTATGGATTCGAGTTCGCAATTTGTTAGGTGACGAATTAGTTCATTTGATTGGGATTTGTTAGGTGACGAATTAGTTCATTTGATTAGGTTGCTTGATTCGATTTTTAGGTTCATGATTTCCTTTTATGGTTCTTTAGAGATTTTTTTTTATTTATTTTTTGTAATAAGAATCAGATTTATAATTATGAAATAAATCCATAAGTATAGTTCATAAAATATAAAGAAAATACTAATAACAAAGAATATGATACAATATTTTGAATGCATAGAACCATCAGTATAACTCATTGGCCATTAAGTCCATTTAACAAGGCCTACTTCAATGACCCATATCTTTTAAATCCCCTTAAACAAATAATAAAGTTAAACTGCCCACTCCCATTTTGAAAGCATAGAACCATCACATAGAATTGCACGTTTAGAAGCCAGAACGACTCTTCCAGTCTTCTTCTTCTTTCATCTCTATCTTCTCTTCTTTTCTTTTTTAAATTTTAATGCGGCACTTACAATGGTGAGTTTCTATTTCTTCTTATTTTTTGTTTCTCTTCTCTTCTCTCTAATTTATTATTTTGTCTTCAACATTTTGGCTGGTTGAATCACTGGTTTGAGTAGTGATTTATGGTAATTGACGATCTTATCCAATTGGATGAGATGGGCGAATCATGTGACACTGATTATGATTGCATTTACAAAATAGTGTTCACACTTTGGGAGCTTTGAGCCACTCTACTTTCATCTTCATTCTTTAATACAAATCGCTCATCAATGCAATATCTAAACCGAAAACCCTCTCCCAACATATACAAACAAAGAAACAATCTCTTAACATAGAAACACGAATGGGAACGTACACACAATAGTTACATTGACGCATTACGTGAGTCAATTTCAACTCAATTTTAGTTGGTCAATCAGTTCTTTGAAAAGAAATGAAAGGAAGCGACACAAAAGTTTTAGGAAACCCAAGCACAAATGTAAGTTGGAAAAAAGAAAATATGTGAAAATCAAACTAAATTTAAGAAGAAAATTTTCATCTATACTACACCTACGTTCGCAATCAAGTTAGTAGCATTTTCTACTCGAGGAGATTGAAGTTATTGAAAAATGTCAAGGGCCTGGTAGAGTGCGGGACGTCTACAGAAACTAGCCCTAATCTATCATTTAGCTAAGCCAACAAACCGGCATACACCAAAAACCCACAACCCAAATTAAGCTAACACCCATGCTACTCCAACAACCTTGCACAACTCAACGATCTAAAGCCTAGAAAATCCAAACATTCAATCCATACAAATCCTAAACTCCCCACCTTTACCATTATTTTTCACAACCAATTTGTCCAC
Organism: Amaranthus tricolor; assembly: GCF_026212465.1. Lineage (NCBI taxonomy): Eukaryota > Viridiplantae > Streptophyta > Magnoliopsida > Caryophyllales > Amaranthaceae > Amaranthus > Amaranthus tricolor. The sequence goes on along the minus strand of NC_080050.1, from coordinate 23,547,819 downwards.
TGCATCCCCCCAACCTTGTTTTACAAGATACCAACCTCCAAACCATTCGAACCCCACCCTAACACCATATCCAAAAAACCCAGAACACACATTCTAATACCATACGGCCCAATTGTCTCACCTAACTAGATGTCTCAAATACTCACCCCAAAACCCTACGAGTTCACTTAGACTTGTCGACACTATTGGTTGTCTAAAGACAACATAAGGTCCAAACTCCTAAAAAGGACATCATAAAAACTAAAACTAAAAATTAAAAAAGAGGAACCAAACTCTTCCAATAAAAAAACGTAGATGATGGTAAAGGAAATTGTATTAGGGCTGTTCAAAAAAAACCCGACCCGCTTGACCAGACCCGTTGACCCGCCGACCCACATCATAAATGGCGGGTCAATTTTTTCAAAAAAATTCTAAATTACGAATCGAGTCATGGGCCGAAAATAAATCTTAGCGGGTACCCGATAACCAGCTTTTCAAAAGACCAATTTTGTTTTTAGGGTACTAAACTCATGTATATGCTCATCATTATTGGCAATCAAATTGAGTCATAATTAATTTTCATAATCAAACTCTCCTGTGTCCAAATTTTGTTTAATAAACCAATCTGATCATCAATACACACCAGATTTTTGTATTCCACTATTTTATCACTTGTTTAATTAGAAAATCCCATATAAACCTACAGCTTGGTATGAACTATGAATTATCTTTCTTGGCAAAGTCAGAACATTGACTATGAGCTGGAAGCCATTCAAAGCGGATAAATGCAGAGAAATAACTACATCACAAATAAAATCGGGTACCTGGTGTCCCGACCCGACTTATCCAAGTACCCGAAATCCAGGTACCCGGATAAATTGGGCACGGACACGGGCCGTTTAAAAAGGTCCTGACTAACCGGGTACCCGGCTTTCCAGGTACCAAAAATGCCGGATACCTGCTAATGAACACCCCTATATTGTATTGCTAAGTAAGATAAGCGAGCTCTTTGTGTGACTTAAAATTTTGAAGTATGTGAACACCATTTTTTGAAAACAAACATGATGCTCTGTTCCTTCCTTCCCCTTCATTATCTATAAAGAAATTAAAGAGAATATCTTCGTCATCATCATCATCAACACCATACCCAGTGTATCTCGCTCATAGAAACTATAAATGGGAAAGGATACAAGACAACAAACCATACCCATAAAAGATTATGCAGCTGAGGAGTCCCTCGGCTCGAAAAAGACATGCAAAGGATAGCAAAGGAAGACAAGGCAAGATAAAATAAATAAATAAATAAATAAATACAAGGAATGCAAGATATAAAAAAGGCTAATGACATGAGCGAGTTGAACCTCTCTAAGGACTTGACGAGGAATAAAATTAATAAGAGACATCGTATTTGTGTTCTAAACCTTAAATAGTCACCTACGCCTTCACCTATGTCACCTATGCCTACACAATAAGAATATCTTTCTCTGCAAGAAATAACAAACTCTTCCCATAACAAACTAACCACTCACTACAACAAACTTGTAATTAATTAACAAAATAACATTCTTTCTAGAGAATTCTTGGTTAACGTTATTTCCATCTTCTCCTTCTTGAGTTATTTATCAATTTATAAAATATCATCAATCATAAGGACAAATATATCTCTACTACACTTCGAACACAAAATAGTTAAAAAAAAACGTATAGAATTTTGAAATTAGTTATTTCAAAGAATGTGTGAAATAGAAATGTTTAGAAGAAACAAATTCAAAAGTTATCTTAAATCATAGTTACTCTAACACTATACTCACCCCCACAACATGAAACATGAGGCGAACACATTAAAAAGCCCACAAAATTGGTTGTTATACCCAACATCTTAGTAAATGTAGCCCCTAGAATCCCTCTTCCCAACTCCGTACACAAAATTACACATTTCAACTTTACTCATATTTGTATATTTACCAAAGGCTTGCCCCATTTTCAACCACATTCAACAAAGTTCCTAGAAATAATTGTACATTCCCTATTATACTTCAACAACTACCCATTTTTAAGAAACAATTATGACTAGTGGAAATTAAAGCATTATCTAGGCAAACGCATAGTTCCCATTTCCTAACCACATAAAGCACCTAAGTTTTCAAATGAACCATAACGTAGAACTATTATACATGGAGTGGGATTGAAGTATCAATTACGAAGAAAATTTGAATGTCCACAATCCGATTCAGAAATTTTAAAAATAATCCCATTATGTTGATCCAAAGTGAAGTGTCAACACCCACAAACAAATTTTGAACATCAGATACATGTGCTCAAAGAGAAAATGAAAACTTGGGGTAATATCGGCATATGGATACAAGAGAAAATGTTACCAATGAAAACCCTTAGATACTTTTCATTTCAAAGAAATAAAAGCAATTTCTAACATCCCATCACAAGACGACAAGCACAAATAACAATTCAAAGTCACCAAGTTTAGCCAATAGCGTACTGTAAACCAATTCCAATAATGTTTGAAAAATATTGTTTTGGTGCTTAGCTTTGGATATTTATAAGAAAATTGCACTCAGTGAATCAGTTGCAATAGACTTATGCCATACATGTATAAAAAAAACTACACTCACAAAAATTAATAGAGACAAGTAAAAGGTGTCATTTAAAAAAATGTTTTCTAATTCATCATCAATAAAGGGAAAAACATGTATTTTGGACCCTTAGCTAGAAACAAACAGTATGTTATCAAGAATAGCATTCTTAAGCTTAAAAGGTAAAAAGGAAATAAACAAAAGAGGAACAGTAAAGTTAACATTTAGCGGGAAACGGGACTAAAAAGAGGTTATTCAACTTTCAACAATAACTCCGCCAGTGATTATTTTGGAATTCACTGCCGGTCCCAAGCCCGGATAAAGGAGGAGGGTGGCGGTCGCTAAGTAACAAGCAACATAAAACTTTGTCATATTGTTGATCCTTTCCTAATTAGTTTTATTTTGAAAGACATTACAAGTGAGTAGGCCAGTCAAACAAATCAAGTTGGGTCGGGTTCGAGTTTGGGTCATTGATAAGCAAGTCAGAAACCTCTTGACCCATACCTAACCTATTTAGTTAATTGGGTCGAAAATCACAACCCTAACCGCATATCCCAACCCATTTAACCCATTTAAAGTTATTTTGTTTTCATTTTAGGAATTTTAATATTGATTACATCTTATTTTTTAGGCCTTAGTTATAACCTTTTCGTTTATGAGTTGTTTATTTTGCATTTACTTTGAAAAATAGGAACATATTAAATGAATCTATTTAGGTTATACTATTTGATTTAATTCAAATTGACTTGTTTATCCAGGTTTTAAAATTTTAATGTGAACCAAACCCATTTAATAAACAGATAAGGTCAAGTCGACCCATTTTATTACTTGGGTCAAAAATCTCAACCCACACTCACTTATATTGGGTTGGATTTAGTTCAGGTTAGTATGTCGGGTTAGCTTTTCTCAGGCCTACAAGCGAGGTTAGTGACACCAACATGAGTTTCATCACTTCTTTGAGCATGAGCCATTTAATGGTTCATTTTGCCAAACTCATCATTATATGAAGGATGATTGAATTTATAAAACAATAATTTTGAGAAAGGCTAAAATTGGGACGAAAACTACAAGCTAAGTGAGAAAGACAAAAGATGACCAATAATCCATAAAAAGACTAAAATAACTTAATATACAAATGAAATAATGTGTTTAATGGAGAGCAGATGTTGAAAAGAACCTTTACAAAAGAACAAAATATAAAGATGTTCCAAAATGAGAAAAATTAAAGGAAAAAGTATTAAGGGTAAGAGGAAATTCGACTTTCTACCATTTAAGTATAATAAGTATCCGTAAAGATGGAATTTTATTTAAAGACTTGCAATTATAAAGCATCAGATACTATACACAAGTGATAGAGGAAAGACGTGGAAAGAATAAAGGTATTCTATACCCCAAGGATTACATAACTTGGCAAATCTGTAGTTCAAATACGTAATTCGAGATTGAATAGTTGTAAGTTTCTTCTTTACACAATAATGCACTTCGAACTCTTATAGGGAAATGAATATGAGTATGATACTATGGTAGGCAATTTTTGTAAACTTGCTCACGTTATTCCATGTTTTTCTCATCTAGACAATCGCCACTTTCTATTCAATTTACATGCCACATTTAAATCCATGTATTTATCTCTCCTATTATTAAAACATTTTATTTAATTTGATGTTTTCCTTAATTACTCCTAAATGATAATAGAAAAAAGCTAAATACATATTTTCATTTAAAACTGTCATTCACCACAAGCCTTTTGTTCATTAACTATCATCAATCGCATCATTGCTCTTAACTTGATTCTAATTTTTTTATTTAGATGATAATCATGTACCCCTTTTTCCTTTTTGAATCAATAAAACATATCTCCTTAGACCCTAAATGCCTCAAATTCTCCACCCGATGGAATATAAAATGGTACCAATGTGAAAGTTTATTTCAAGATTAAGCCAAATATTAATTTCATTGTTGTTATAAAAGAAATACCAACAAATATCTCTACTATGGGATCAGTCATGCATATAACTTAGTATTGTAATGAAATAAATAGGAACATTAAACCTCTTCAAGATTTTAAAATTTTAGGAAAGTATCAATATTGTTGAGATAAATCTAAAGCATTATTATGCATCATAACCCATTCAAAAGAAAGGCCTCCACTTTTTCAAACAAACAATTCAAAGACCTAATGATTGAAGTTAATTCCAACTAATGAACAATTTAAAGAAGTGATAAGTGTGTTAAAGTATTGTGAATTCCCCACCTCAATGTACGATATGATTCAAAAAAGGAGCATGCAACGCTGCTTAACTATGGAACAATTTGGCATGAATTTTATGTGTAGAAAATGAATTACAATCTTTCATTAATTTAGATTAACGTCTTAGATCAACACACTATGTAAAGAAACCCCTTTACCTTCATTCGCCCAAACAAACTCATCCTAATGACACGACCTTATCATTGGCTTACGTTTTTGGAGAAACCATGGTGAAGAAGCCCTAGTGACATAGGTTTATTTTTTCGCCATGATAAGGTAAGGGAGACAGTCGTTTGGTTTATCTCTGAAAAACTTGCCAAGAAAAGAGCTCTAGGGTTCATTTATATTTTTTATTTTGATAAATAAAAAAGTTGAAATTTTTAGCTAAAAATAAAATGAGACAATTGGACTACAATGAGAAAATAAAACTTTAACAGGATTTTCGGAGCAGATAAGGAAAATGAGATATGTGGGTGACACATTTTAATTACAAAGTAACAATTTCTGAATTAATAATATAAATTCTAAAATGATCTCCAAATTATACTTTTGGCATCAATACTTAGATTCCTTCATTTCGATGTTACCCTTAAATCTTTAAATGAATTTTAATACATACTTCACCATTAAAAGTTATTTGTTCTCCTAATTGTTTGCCCAAGACACTAAGGAAAAATAATCTACTCGTCACAATCAACTACTCAAATGTAATAATTTATGATGTCTGACTATGAAATTGTCCTCCCTCCATCCCATTAAGTTGGCAAGTTTACTTTTCTAGTCATCACAATTTAATTGACTTGTACTTATTTTTAAATTTTTAACCTATTATAATAAATAAAATGACATGACCCAACTTCAATAGCAACCAATTTATTTATGACACTACTCCAATTCGTTTCAGCTACTCAACAATAAATATCACACTCCTAAATAATCTAATATCAAATACTAGTTCTCTTCAAAAATAAAAATAATACCCCAATAATGTAATTGTGCAACAAACCTTTGTGCCCTAAAATTCTTCACAACCCTAGAATCTAAAAAAATAAACTCAAAACCAAATGTATCATCTAAAATAGGCAATTTTGTAGGTTAATAGATTAACTTCGTTTCTCATTAAATTGTGCAAAACATTATTTTCTATAAAATATCATGATCTTAACAACACAATAACATGTCACATTTTGACCATTGTCACACCTTGGCCCAGCACCTTAAGCCTTAGCTCCACAAACCCATCAAATTATACTCGTTAAAACACAAATCATTGGAAAGAAAACAAATTAGCATAAAGCATTTATTTAGGGGATCCACATATTAGGGATAATGAATATTTTTTTTAGATGTTTTGATTGTTATGCTAAGTCGGTGTATTATGAGAGATCCTTAAAGGTTGTCCTTCCAAGTTTAGCCTATATGAGTGAACACAATATTGCAATCTTACTTCCAATGCACATATCCCCATGAAAAACCGACCTCAAAAAGATACCAATGCATTCGCCACATGCCTCCCAAACCCTTTAAGGTCTCTAGATATTAAATTCATAATCATAATAATGGTTGTGGAACAAGTTTTTCAATTACTGAGGTATGTCATTGTTGTGGCCTGGTATCATAATCATGGTAGAAAAAATCCTTTAATAATGAGAAAAATATTATATAACAACAATCCCAAAGCCTCAATCCCAAAATATTGTGTTAACATGAATCAATAAATCAGTTTCAGTTGATAGTCCACGTGAGTTTTCTTTCACAAGACATAGTATATGCATTCCACATTTGACATATTTAACACATTTGTAAATGATCGAGAAAGTCGACCAAACATTTATCCCAAATCCATAAAGCGGGATATTTTCTTAGCACTATTTTATGTTGATTATATTATTACTCCCCTCTTTTCCACAATATTAAAGTTGCTCATTATGTTTAGTCTAAGCACTTAAAAATTTCATATATGCACTGTATTGACGGACGCAACCCAATGAACTTTTGCAATGTCAATTTCATAATAATGCTTGTCTTACCAACTCCAATTCACATACCATGATGAGCTACTCTTATTTCATCAAGTGATTTCTTGTTGGATTTTATTAAGCATATTTCAAAAACAAAAAAGTCTCATTTTATAAAGGGGAGGTATTTATTGTACCATAATGTACCTTTTTTCTATGCCTTCGGCATCTTATAATTCTTAATTTTCCCCGAAAAAATTTGAAAAAATAAATTACGTTTGAGCCAATAAGAAAATTGAGGTTAAAATAGAAGTGAAGCAATTCTTGGTACAAGTACAAATTTAAAGAAAACTTCAAAGCAAGACAATATCACCAACTATTATTGCTTAACATTTGACATTTATTTGTCATTACAAACTATGTGTGCCTATGATACCTAATGTACTTCAATAAATAGATCACAGTAACAATAGAATCTTATATAGATTACTCCATCCTCTCTTGGTCTTATTCATTGACAAAAGAACATATACTATTAACATCTCTGAGGGACCAATATACTATCGCTAGATTTTGTATATACTACAAAGGATAACAACAAGCACCCAGGATGGTCACCTTCGAACATCCTATCTTGTAATGATTTAGTATGACACTAAAACATAGAGAGCAGCACTATTATGGACACCTTCCCTTTCCTTAGTCTAATAGACACATTGCTCTAACAACCCATGAAAAGCTCTTATATCGAAGTGTCTTTAGCCACAATAGCCCACGTCTTACACTAGCTAACAAAGACGGGATAGGATGTATGTAACTATCCCACACGCAAAATAACCTATCTCATCATTAAGCCCTTCTTTCCTTCCACAAAGTAGCAATCACTCACAAATCAATCGAAAAAGACTAACTCTAGCTCAGAGTCAAGCAACTCCAAACAAAATTAACAAAAACAAATTTTAATAGGTATAAAAGTAAAACCTACAATAGCATCAATGTTGACCACAAGGATGAATCTATTGAGCATTTTCACAACTCTAAAAATATATAGAACAGGACAATAAGGAAGCAAAAAATATAACTTAAAAGGGATTGGTAAGCATTCAAATAAGACCACGAAATAGTAAATCAAGAGAGAAAAACTTGCATCAATCATTGACATAGGCTCAAGATTAAGCTTAATATATCAATATTTTATGCAATTATCACTAAATCCTAACAAGCATATCACCATACAAGTGCAATCCAATACTGTCAACAATCACATTTTTTTTTCTCAAACCTTTCCTATAGTGCAATGAGAAGTTCAATGAATGATTCAATTTAAGAAGCCCTTTTTTTTGTTTAGGACTTAGCATCATGAACTCTTTTAACAATGAAATCAGAAACTGTAGTTGCTTAAAAAATAATAGTATCAACAACAATCTCATTATTATTCACATAGTACATGGAAAACCTTTAAAGATATTTCATAGTTTAATATTCCAAAACAAATTTATTAGTACGATAAAGCAATGTAAAGGTTAAATTTCACTAATCTATATTCTATACGGAACAAAAAGTGAAGAACAGACTAAATAGTAAAGCATAGAAAAGATTATGAAGTACTTACTTGTAAATATCAAATAAAGAGCCATTTATGATAAAAGTTGCTTTCCTCAAAACTATTCTCATATACCTTCATCACAATGAACAAAGAGGGTCAACAGTGTCAAAAGAAGCAGATATTTACAAACAAAATCTTTAGAACGCTGCATTACCAATATTGAAGGTCTGAATATTCAATTGATAGAATTCCTCAACAAAATTTCCTGTTTTCACCATAACACATCAAAATCTCATTAATTTCCAACATTCAAGAATCAACACCAAAAGCTAGTAGCACAATTCAAAACAATTATTATATGCAAAAAATAAGAAAATTTGAAGTTAATCAACAAAACCGATTGAACAATCTTAAATTCTATGAAAATTTGGATCACGATATTCATATGAACAACATCGTTTTCTTAGATAATCGATTCACGTTTTGAAAAACAAAATTGAAATCAAATCACAATTAAAATTCAAAAAATAAAAACTAAATTTAGGGGAATTCTAAGTATATGATAATGAAATCAAAACACAATATAATTTTCTAAACAATCAAAATTTATAGGGAATTCAAAGTCTATGATTATTGAAATGCAAAGGAGAGTTAAAGAACGAAATGTTATCATCGAAAATCATGATTTAAATGAGACGAGAGATAAAGAGATTAATGTCACCATGAGTGAGGCACAGAGTGAGAAACATTACCACGGGGTTTGGCAAGCGGAAGAAGAAGAGCGAGAAAAATATCTACATACTGAATGCCTCTTTATAGGAGTAGACACGGGGACCCGTTTTGAATTGTTTACGTAGCGTAGTAACTGATGAATTGACTGTTATTATCACAAAATATATATACACATCTGAATATATATGTACGGAAATATTCATGTTAGAAATAGAGTACTCTTATATTCTTATTCCTTGTGGTGGAAGTGTTTATTTAGATTATTGAATTAATTAAAAATTAGATGTTTTGGGTTGGTTTAAAATTGGATTTTTTAATTTATATTTTTTTTTATATTTTTTTAAATTCATTTTGAAGTCAAGTCAAGTCGGGTTCAATTTCAATATCAAGTAAATATCGAATCATCAGTTATATCTTGACATCTCTACTTTTGTGGTCACACTTTTTCACTTGTAGTAATTTTTTATTGATATGGTTGTATAGTGAAATCTCTTATTAATGAGATATCCACTAAATAAAAAATAATTAAATAAAAAATAACTGTTATAATTCTTAAAACTAAGGATATTATTTTGTAAATTATAATGTCTATTAAAGTATAACTTAATTACTTAATTTTTTTTGTTGACTTACTTAATTACTAATGAAACATGGTTATATGCAAGTATTAAGGTGATTTTAAGAAATAAAAGTAATGCAATTATTAACACCTTGATTTAATGTGGTTCACCATTAATGAGGATATATTCACCATCCTAAGCTAGTGTATTATTATGTGTTTAAAGGATATAAAAGCTTGAAAGCTTAATACAATATTGAAGGAATTAAGTTTGTGAGCTATACATGAGTAAAGAATTAGATGAGTGCAGTAAGAATAAAATGGGAGGCTCAAGCTTATAACTTGGCTCTACACACTACAACATACAGCAATACACATATATAGGCAAAGGAGACTTTAAGGTAGTATTGGACGAAACAGGAAAGCAAGGTAGTAGTATTTGTGTGCTGGCTCGACATCCGCTCAAGCGAGCGGCTCGGTTGAACAGTCTACCACGAGTCCTCTTGGTGCCCTATGGTCCCTTCATTGTACCCAAAGCATCTACAATTGTTGTAGTGTTCTAATGCCTTAATGATCAAGGGTAAAACCCCACTTGCAAGCATTCCACTACTTCTTATACGCACACAATGTGTGTACTATTTCAAGTACATGAATGTGCTTTTTTACCATTCATCAAAATACATGATCAAGGTCTAGTAATTAAATTGTTACTTTTAATCTTTGATGTCAAAACTCTTTCTACACTTCGATAGATCATGTAACATATGAATTAAGAGTTACAAGACTAAAGTCATACTCTTTCCGATTTGAATAATTATGTGCAGATCAAAAAAAATAAACGATGTTAAAAATTTAGATAAAAAAATAATAATTAATATTCTGCATATTTTGAACTAAAGTTTTGGTAAAAAAATCTTCTAACTAAAGTGTCTTCTAAAGTTGAACCAAAGTTGAAAAAAAAAGTTGAACCAAAGTTTATACTTTTTAACTTAAAATAAAGTAATTCCTAGAAGAAAATTGTCTTCTTAAAATAATTTTATTTGTACCAAATTAATAAACAAAACAATCAAAATATTTGAATTCAGCAAGTCTTATATAAGACCGTCTCACTTTGAGATGGGTCCATACAAACACCCATTAGTAAAAAAACACAAAAAAAGTAATAAATTGAATTTCAACTTGTACATAAAATAGTTATTTATTTTCAAATAGTTTGAGCTTATCCAATTAAAGCCGTCTTACGGTGAGACGGCCTCAATCAAGAATTGATGCTATTTTTATAAAAGATAAAATGTCAAATTGATAATATTTTTTCATTCTTCTACAATTAAAGCTGTGCATAAGGCTATTTATAAACAAAAAAATGTGAATTGGTAATATTTTTTCATTCTTCTACAATTAAAGTTGTGCATAAGGCTAATTATAAACAATAAAATGTCAAATGATAATAGGTTTGAACTTTAATTTTGTAATATAGTGAATCAATTCAAACTTTTGATGAAATGATGGAAGCATTTCTAGGTAAGGATTTTGAAATTTAAAACCGAGTCTTCTTTATAGTCAATTTAACATACTACAATGACAGGAATCAAGACTATGAAAGCAATTCCGATGGAAAACGAGAATGAGATGAAGAGGAGCCATTGATGAAGGCTTAGAAGAAGACGAGCCATTGATGGATGGGAAAAATTATCATGAATAATATTACATATAGCCAATTTACTGTGAATAATTTCTATTTTTGATTATTTCCAAGTAATTCAACCTTTATAGAAGTATATTTTTCTGCCGACAATATCTTTAACCGGCTACTGTAGACACCTACCACCAAAGAGAAAAATGAATAGACCAACAAAAAAGTATAAGGAGGAAGAAAAAGCAAGTGCATTGGCTAGTACATATAAGTACCTATATTAGCCTGTAAAAACATGACACGAGATGTTGTCAACAAAAAATATACAATAATTAGATTATTTAAAAATAGTCAACAATAAAAATTATTCATAGCAAATAGACCATAAATTGAATTATTATGACAAAGTTTTTCTTGATGAATGCTCCATGAAATGAAAGATAAAGGGAACGGAATTTAGGGGTAAAATTAACATTTTCATTTATTTGTTTGCGTACTTAATAAAGAAATGCTAGTTTTTTTTTTGGAAAAATCTACGTTGTGAGTCGGGTACAAAACACATGTTCATTGTTCATATAGTGTAATCATTTTCTAGTAAGTGATTATTGAGATTAATTGTACTTATTTCTCCAATTTAAGTTTTTTTTAATATAGTTGAGAGAAATTTAAATTTGATTTCTGAAGTATATATTGAAGACAAAATATATTTATATGTGATCTTGTTAGATTTGTCTTGATGCAAAAAATTTTAATATATAATTTTTACAATTTTTTATAATGCGTATTAAGAGACATCGAGACTTAAAATTAGCTTTGAAATACGCGCAAAAAGTAAAGTGGACAAACAAAAAAACAAAGGTATCTTTTTACGAATTTTCCATATCAGACTCAAGTACCTTTATAACGAAAATATCACAAGAAAAGTTAACATATCATCTCAACCTAGTCAAGTTTCGAAGTGAAGTGTGACAATTAAATCTTCACTGTATTCTAAAATTGGTGTTTATCCAAAACGTAAGAAGTCCTTTATTGCAGTACACAAAGAAGTCTTCACTATAACATAGTGTAATTTGATGTGTTTTTGCTACAAAAAAATTTAATCATAGGCATATAATATTGTTGTTAAATTTAGATTTTTATTTTCAGCTGCATATTAGAAATTTGGTGTCATCATGACATTATATTGGTAAAACAAATTGTGATAAGCATTCTTAAAAAAAATAATGGGAGAATAAACAAGAGGTATGTTATTACCTTTTTTATTGCGTGTCATTCATTTTTATTTTATTGTTCCTTAGTGATACTCTTTTTAATTTCTCTTTAAACTAAATTCTCAACTCAATCTCAATATCAATACAATATAAAAGGTAAATTCAACCGCGAAAAACTTAGGATAACTTAATATTTCTGTAAATTTCTTAATTTTTTTATCATTTATTAAAAAAGAATCAAATTGTACAAAGTGTGCATCTAGACCTAGGCCGAGTCGCACATTTTGCGTAACTTAGTCCTTTTTAAAATATTACTTTTTAAAATTATATATAGAGGGTATCTTGAAGGAATTTAGTGTTGACAATGCAGATTATATTTCGCGTTTATTACAAATAGACACTTCGACTTGGTCTTAAATGACACCGCCTACAAGTTCTTAATAGTTTACTGTTTGATGAGAGATGAAGATGCAGTCTCTTACATTTAGGTTTTGGAGTGGTACAAATTTGTGTGGGGATTGTTAAACTCTTAATGTAATTGTGACTGATCGTGATGAGAGATTATCCTTTGCTATTCACGATATTTTTCGGATGTTTGTCAATATATTAAACTAATGTTTGTATTCTATCAACACAATTACTAGACATTTGCTATGTAAGACATAATAAATAATGTGGAAAACATGGCAATATATTGTGCAATGGTAAACAAAACCAACAAAGAGTGATTTTTAGTCGGACACAGTGGAATCCTTTCGTTAGCTCCACGATTGCTGATTATTAACATCATTGGAGAATAATACATGTTGTCTGGTCTAGGAGAAATAGAAAGGTCATTTAACATATAATGATAGCCTCGATTAAGCATAAGAAGAAATTTGTGCATATATGGACTACTGATTTTGCTCATATGGGTAATTAAACTATAGGTACATTCCATAGCAACATTTATATTTCAAATACTACTTCGTTATATGCGACTTGACTTAAGTCAAATTATATATTTTGTGCGACTTGATCGATTTTAATTTTTGTAAAATGAATTTAATTAAAAAGTTGTCGAAAAACAATTTAGATTTGTGTCTTAAATACTTGATGGAAATTCATGTGTAGAAATAGAGAATTGGCAGCCCATAGTAAAATCGAAGTCGGCAACAAACCTAATAGGCCAAAAGTGATTTTAGATTTAATGAATTTCTTAATTAGTCAATCATAGGTTTTCCAACTCTTAATTCAACACCTTTTCATGATTATGATAAGGAGTCACCAAAAGAAGCATCTACTCTTCGCTTGCCTTTTTTCAGGGGGAAGTATTTGGAATTTAGAAATCAATAGTAAACCAAAATATCTTGCGCATGAATGCTAAATATCTACCGTAAAGTTTAATAATAATAATAATAATAATAATAATAATAAGTAGTTTGTTAGATGATGGTTGACCATTGATTGTTATTTTTTTAGTTGGCTTATATAATTAGTTGTAATTAGTTAGAGTGTTGATGGTTTTAACTCTTATTATGTTAGGAAGATATCGTTCAATCGCGTACTTTTATAATATTAAATTTTTATATTTTTTGATGTGTATAGTTCAATATTTAAATAATCGAAATAACACATTAAATTGCATAAAAAAATCAAATATAACAAGTATAACGGAAGAGAGTAAATATTTAGTAAAATTAGGGCCCCTTTGACAAAAAAGTACATAATTATACTTTAATATCAATGGAATCGAGAATGATTAGTTTAATGAGATGGCCGTACTCAAATTATTATACACAAATACATGTGCCCACTTTGACGTCGGCATCCATCTAGCAACTCTGCAAGTTTTGCTACTAGTACTATTCGGACATTGCTTCATTCTTTTTCAGATTTTTAAGGATGTATGTAGTGATGGATTATATGTGATCTTTTTTCTCTTATATGTAAAAAAATTGATTACGAAAAAGAAATATATTAAATTTATTAATAAAATAAATATACTTATTTTATAAATAAGGTGAAAAATAAAAATTTTGTACATGTCCGTCTATGTGACTTTTCTTTTTCACCAGCTAAGTACTCATAGTTAATCGATAGATTTTAATAGAGTGAAATTAAACATAACAATAAAAAGGAATTATATCTATGTATCTATTAATAACAAAAAATTATCCACCATGCCAACAAAATTTTTTCTCTACTATATTCTTTAGCCCTTGTTGCATTACTAAAGGTTTTGCTCATTAAATTTTTTGTACTATTTTTTATTTATAGGTGAGATCCAATAAGAATAATGTTTAAAATAAGAAAATAAAATATATTATATATCCTTAATTTTAATAAGATTGAAAAAATTAAGTTTAATACTGATCAAGAAAAATCTTAAAATTTTAGGGTCTCTACGTTATTAAAAAAAAGTATTTTTGAGAAATGTTCTTATTTTATAACATACAAAGAGTTATCTTTTTATACATTGTGACCATAATTAATCCTTTTAATAGCCATCTTATTTGATCATATTACACCTTTTGCTTATTATATACTTCATTTATTCCACAAAATTTAGGTCGCTTCTTTTAAATCCATCTCATTATATTAGTATATTTTTTGTTTTTAAGTCATCAACAACACTTTTTTTTAACTCTCATTTAAATATTCAACTTACATTTTTATCTTATCCGCTGTACAAAATACTTTTGAGTAGTGTACTGGTCAATTGTTAGTATGTCAACATTGGTGACTGACATAGAGACTTTTATTTAAATTAAAGCGTAGAGTATTCATAATTTTTTTAGGTACTAAACATAGGGATGTCAAGCTAGTTACGTGTTCATTTCTCGTTCTCACTCCTTATTATTCTTAATTAGAGTAACAATATAGAAGTAATATACTTGTATGATTATAATAATGTTATGTTATTATTAAGCATTTAAAACTGGTACTAATTCATTTGATGTCTCGAGAATGTGGTAGCCTCAACTCAAGTCTACATTAAGTTTTTGGAGTAGTTGCCAACTTGCCATTTACTTTATTTATACTACCACTAGCATGCTTGTAAGTTGTTAAACAATGTGCATGGATCCCATATTTATTAGGAAAATTTACTTAGAATAATCCAATCTATTTACGATTTTTCTACAATAATCCCAACTATCGATTAACCATGAATAATCCGAACTTAGGAGGGTCTTTGCCTTGAATACACCCGGGTGACCTGCTACCTATTGTAGCAAGTCATTTTGAATATAAAAAAAAGATAAATATTTTAAAAAATGGAAAAATTTACCCAGAATAATCCAACCTATTTACGATTTTCCTACAATAATTCCATCTATTGACTAAATGCCAGAAAATTACCTGTTGCACCGGTAAAAAACAAGAGCAACAACAGCACAGGTTAAGTGAGTCAATAGTTGAGATAATTCATGGTTAATCGATAGTTGAGATTATTGTAGGAAAATCGTGAATAGGTTGGATTATTCTGAGTAAATTTTCCTATTTATTATATGTATTAGTATCAATATGGGTTAAAGAATATTTAATGTATTATAATTTATAAGAAAAATGTAATGAAAAACATTTTAATTGAAAAATAGTATTGGGAGAAAATTCAAATGGGTTGGTCAATTTGCTCTAATGAATTTTCAAAATTAGCACTGTCTTTTTTAGATATTATTATAAGATATTACTAGTATAACTGTTCAACATCTCAACGACTTTTAACATTAATGTAGAATTAATAAACCAAATACCAATCTTAAATGAAAGATATTTGAAAAAATAAAAAGTTCAAAGTATAATCTAACCTCCCATATAATAATTTCAACTTTTAATTAGTCATAAATAATCTTAATTTTTGATCAGCCAATAATCTTCACTTTTGATTAGCTATGTTTATAATCTCAACATTTAATTATCTTTCTTTAAATTGGCAGATTGTGATTATAATCTCAACGTTTGATTATCAATTGATCTCCAAACAATAAGTTGAGACATGGACAAGGGGGTG
>NC_080050.1:23336365-23526365 GCF_026212465.1 Amaranthus tricolor | reverse complement strand
ACTGGGTTCTTAATTCTAACAACTAATCTATTTTCCAGGTTCTAGTGAGGAGGAACAACTCATGGTGTCTCGATAGTGGGTGTTCCAAGCACATGACAGGTGATAGATCGAAATTTCTCTCACTATAAACCTATGATGGAGGAACTGTGACTTTCGGTGACAACATGAAAGGCGAAATCATAGCCAAAGAAAAAGTAGGAAGTCAAGTTCCCATGCAATTGATAATGTATTTTTGGTTAAGAATTTAAAACATAATTTACTGAGTATTTTACAATTCTGTGATAGAGGTAACTCTGTAAACTTCACTTTTGAAAAGTGTAATATTTCTAGGAGTGACACAAGAAACACTATTCTGGAAGGAATTCGTAAGGGGAACACTTATGTTGTGGACATCAACACTGTTCCCAAATCTAATCTAACTTGTCTCAGTATCATAGAAGAAGACCTTCTTCTTTGGCACAACCGTCTATGTCATGCAAGCTTTTCTTTGATTAATACTTTAAGATCAAAAGACTTAGTAAGAGGTTTGCCGTCCCTTAAATATGAAAAGGATGAAATTTGTGATCCTTGTGCCAAAGGAAAACATGTGAGGTCGTCCTTTAAACCTAAGAATGTGGTGACCACCTCAAAACCACTTGAATTAATCCATATGTATCTTTATGGACATAAAAGAATCCAAAGCGGTAGAGTGGTAAACGATATGTATTTTTTATTGTTGATGATTACAGTAACTTTACTTAAAATATATTTTTAGTAAGCAAAGATGAGGCTTCCACTGAATTTGTTTTGTTTGCTAATAAAATACAAATATCTAGTAATAATCAACTTATTCACATTAGGTCAGATCATGGTAAAGAATTTAAAAATTCAAGCTTTATGGATTATTGCAATGAGCATGGCATAAGTCATAATTTTTCCGCACCTAGAACACCACAACAAAATGGTGTGGTAGAAAGAAAAAATAGAACAATAGAGGAAATGGCCGAGACTGTTAATATTGCGTGTTATATTTTAAATTGTGTATTAATTAGATCCATCACTTATAAGACACCCTATGAATTGTTTAAAGGTGTAAAACCAAATATTTCCTATTTTCGTATGTTTTAAGTCAGTGATCCAGTTTCCACAACTGTTCCTACAAGAGAATTTGTGCTCAAACCTTGGAAACATCAAAAATCACATCCACTTGACTTGATCATCAGTGATTTTAATAAAGGCATACATACTAGATCCCAAATGAGAAATTTCTGTGCACACTTCGCGTTTCTCTCAACATTGAAACCCAAAAATCATGAAGAAGCCTTAAAAGATTCTGAATGGATTGTTGCCATGCAAGATGAATTAAATTAATTTGAAAGGAATAAAGTATGGCATCTAGAATCGAAACAAAAACACAAAAAGTTGATTGAGCTAAAATGAGTATTTAGAAACAAATTGGATGAACATGAAATCATAGCAAAAAACAAAGTGAGGCTTATGGTTAAAGGGTACAATCAACAAAAAGAGATCAACTATATATAGACATTTTCTCCAGTGGCCAGGTTAGAGGCTATCAGAATTCTAATTTCTTTTGTTGCTTTTATGAATTTCAAGTGATATCAAATGGATGTTAAATGTGCTTTTTGAATGATTTTCTTGACGAAGAAGTCTTTGTGCAACAACCCCCTAGCTTTGAAAATCCTTCTCTTTTTGATCATGTCTATAAGCTTGATAAAGCTCTTTATGGGTTAAAGCAAGCTCCTAGGCAATGGTATGAAAGATTATCAAAGTTTTTGATTGAAAATGATTTTGTTAGAGGTAAAACTGATAAAACCTTAGTTTTCAAAAATAGAGGTTCTGATATTTCGGTTGTGCAAATTTATGTTGATGATATTATTTTTTGTGCCACTAATAAATTGCTATGTAAAGAATTTGCAAATCATTTGAGTGCTGAATTTGAAATGAGTATGATGGGAGAATTAAATTTATTCCTTGGTTTGCAAATTAAACAAATGGCTAATGGAATTTTTATTCATCAATAAAAATATATAAAATAACTTTTTAAGAAATATGGTTTAGATAATGCTAAAATAAATCACACTCCTATGGCTACAAATGTTAGATTAGATGAAAATATAAATGATATTAATGTTGATCAAACCAGAGGTATGATTGGATCTTTATTATATCTAACCGCAAGTAAACCCGATATTGCGTTGTTGGTTTTTGTGCTAGATTTCAATCAAATCCCAAACAATCACATCATACAACAGTAAAAGAATTCTGAGATATTTGAAAGAAACAAATGACTTGTCCCTATTTTATCCTAAATGTGATATTTATGATTTAAAAGGCTATAGTGATGCAGACTAAGCAGAAGATCTTGTAAACAGAAAAAACACCTTAGGTTTGGTACAATTCCTTGGCTCTTATTTAGTGTCTTGGTGTAACAACCCGACTTACCGTTGACTGAGTAAACAGGGTCATCACTGGGTTCATTTCCCAAGAAACTGAAATCACACTTTCAAAACTTGAGCAAAGGGGACACCAGCTTTTCAACGTAATTAACTCAGCTACATCTCTAAACTAACATCTAACTAAAACACAGGATGAACATACAATTCTCTACAAGTTTGATATAACCAACACAATCAAATCAAATTTACATTTATCCAAAATCCTAATGCAAAACTACAAATTCCTACGTGCTCAGCTCAATATACATCCTTGGAACCTCTAATCACCTCCGCTAATCCATTAATCTCGAATGGTTCCAATCTGTAGACATACTAAAAGTTGGAAACAACAGAAGGTCATATTAAACTGAATGAGAAGTAACAATCCAAAACAACAAAACACAGTAATTCAAATCATAGGTTTAAAAGCAACGTCAGTTTCCTAGATCTATGTGCGCACAGGGAGTCTAGTTTGAGAGGTGCCCCATAGCTCTAAGGCTATGTCGCTCTCGGGTGAAGCTAGTCAATATCTGAATCACAATTCGCTTCAAAAACAGGGAGTAGGGAACAATGTTCCTCAACTCCGTCAATGACTAGCTCGCAAGCTCGATCCATTGACATATCACAATATCAGCATAAGTATTCACAACAACATTTGTCTCAATAATTTCCAATTCAAAAGAGCTTTAGTAAAAAGTTTATTTTCAAGAATGTAGTCTGGCCAGACCCCTTTTAGGCACTGTTACTACTCACCAAAAAGAACGCTTCAAGAAGCTAAGTGTGGTACTCCGCGATCACTAGAAGGGCTTCTCGATAATGTCGCCTCCGGAAGCATAACAAATATAGAATCACAACAAAGCATACAATACTACAACTAGGTTCATATAATTCATTGCATCTCATCCTAAGAATGCATCTTAGTTCCATCTTTTATTCTATATTTCTCATTTCAGAGATTGTGCAAGTCCTAACTCCAACCCTCAATATCATCAAAATAAATAACCTTGCTTTAGTCTAGCTTATATTCTTGTAAAGATTATACATCTCCACAATTCCCTTCGTATTCCAATTAAACACAATATGTATATTTAAACCCAAAATCAAGAATATCCGAAAGAATCTACTGATCTCATCAAGAATATCAAACCATCTAATCAACAAATACAACAAGTATTGTATCCCACAATCAATGGTTTTCCAAGGTACCTCCTAATTCATACAAGACCTCTAAATCATCCATAATCCTAACAAATAATAACCACTTTTCACCAATTTCTTAATTTCTAAGTTCATACTTTTCATACTAATCATCAAGATCCACCAACTCAATTCAACATCCATTATTTCTCTATATAAGGTCATCAAACATTAAAGTAACCATTCAAACCACAAGCATCCAATATTCCAATAAAACTACTTGCTAAAAAAAAAAGAAAACTTAATTTGGCCAAAGATAACTAAAACCAGCATAATACAAATCTTGGCTTAATACTTGCCCTTTGATCGAAATTCTTGGAAGAATAAGCAAATGAATAACATACTAAAGAAAGTAAGGAATATATGTATAAAGAAATCTAGGTAATTATGTAGGGTTGACTAGCTAAGCTATTACCTCAATTAATCATCAAAGAAGTGTTGAGGCCGGGACTGTGTTGAGCTCTTACTTGACAGCAACACCCAAATTAGAGAAAGCGGGGAAAGAAGAATCACCACCAATTTGTTTCACGAGTTATCAGATCATTTAGACAGCCATCACTTGATTCTTGAAAAGAAGAAAAAGAAATCATAATGAATAGGAGGAGAACGAATCAAAAGAATAACTCATAAGAATTGAGAGGATTCAAACCTTGATTTTACGCCATCAATAGAAAGAGAATCCATTGATTCATTCTATGAAACGAAGGCAAGCGAGGAAGATTTTGTGGTGTCTCTTGCGAAAACCAAATGTAAAAGATGATTAAGGCTTGCTTTGCCCTAATGTGCGAAGAAGAAAGGGTTTATGCTCTAAATTTCGAAATTTCTGGAGGAAGAAGTGCGAGTTGTGTGTCGCAACCTATAGGAATCAAAGAGGGTGAAGAATGGTTAGATTACCTTTGAAAAATCAAGGGACAGAGAAGAGAATCAAGGAGGAATCAGAGAAGTGGTGCCATTGTTGAGGTTCGAAGGAGAGTTTCAAGAATGAGGGCTGTGATTAGATTGATGCTTGGGTTCAATGTCGTGAGAGAGAAGGAAATTTTAGGTATTTTAATCAAAATAAAAGAAAAGGAAAAAAGGGAAGAAATTAAATTGAGAATGTTTTATGTCATGTGTATTTAAGATCATTCTCCCACTAATAATTCTCTTAAACTTACTCGTCTTAAAATATTAATTTCCCAAATGTTACACTTGGTGTTCCAAGAAACAAAACACCGTTGCATTATCTACTACTGAAGCATAATATGTGGCAGCAGCAGCAGCTTGCTGTTCCCAAATGCTTTGGATCAAACAACAGCTAAGAAAATTTGGTATTAAGTTTGATTGTGTTCCTATTTATTGTGATAATACTAGTGCCATATGCATATTTACAGATCCCGTGCATTATTCTAGGGTTAAACATATTCATATAAGACATCATTTTCATAAGTATAATGTGAAAAATAAAAATATATCAGTTAAACATGTTAATACTAATGAGCAAATAGCTGATATCATGACTAAATTTCTTCCAAGGGAACAAAATGAAAAGATGAGTTTGGAACTTGGAATGATCAAGCTCCACTAAAGTTTATGACAACCATTCCCCTCAAAGCAAAATAAAAATTAGAAGGTTAACTCATCCGCAAAAATCCTGATTGAGAAATTAATCATTGAAAGGTTCAGGTATGCAGTTATTTAAGTATATGCTATGGATGCTTTCTTGGATGCATGTTTAAATTGATCAGACAAAAGCAGCATTTGTTTGTTTTTTTTGTGTTATAGTCTTCATATTAAAAATTAAAAATTATATAATAAATAATAAAAATAAAATTTTAAGAAAACGAGGACACTTATTATTCTTATTTTCATTTTTATTCTCAAAAATCCCAGCATCACTATATTTCGAAAAATGACTAGCACAAATATTCATGTGCTTAAGTTGATCAACGTAAAATATTTAATAGTGGCAGTCGAATTGTAACACCCCGATATTTTTTTTCCGATATATTAAATGATTTGCTAGTAATATTATTATTATTATTCTTTTTAGAAGAATATATTTCTTTTTATTATTTATTTTGTTAGTAGGTTAGATCATGAAACTTCAAATTTTAAGGCAATTAAAACCATTTTAAGTCCAAACCTTTTTCCTAACCTATCTTAAAAAAAAAAAAAGAATAAAAGTGGGAATTTGAATCATTTTGGCCGGCCATATGGAGTATCTTGGGGGGATTTGTAACTTCTTAGGATATTGAAAGATTAAGGAGTTATTGCCATCCATAAGTATTGCCTTAATTTTCCTTAATTTCTTTATTTCCTTAATCTCCTAATTTCCTTACATCTTTTCATTTCAAACCATTTGCAAGTAAGAAAACACTCCCTAAACCCTCTAATCCTCACGCCTAATCCTCCATTGGTTCATCAATTTTGGTGTTTTGTTCTTGAGTAATTGTGAGTAATTCTTAATCTAGTTTTTATTTTTAAGTTTTAATTTAAATTTCTATGATTTTTATGTGTGTTATTTTATGGTTTATGATTTGTTCATGATTTAAAATTCATGTGTGAAAGTATGATGTATTTTTCTATCTAAATTAATTTAAGGTTTTTTTAGGGTTTTAGATATGTTACATGTGTGTGAAGAATTTGTTTGATGGATGATTGAAATATATATATATATATATATATATATATATATATATATATATATATATATATATATATATATATATATATATATATATATATATATATATATATATATATATATATATATAGAAAAAAATGTATGTGGTGTTAGAAATTTATTTATTTTTGATTAATAGAAGGAATTTGTAATGTTGGTAAAAAAAAAAATATACATGTATATATGTGATGTGTATGTGTGAAAACATTTGTGTAAAAAGAATTATATTGAAAAAAAAAAAATATATATATATATATAATAATAATTCATTAAAATTTATTTTTATGTAAATTTTGTTGTTTAGATTTAATAGGACATAAAGAATTGATATTTATATTTTTGTGATAAAAAAATAATGGAATGACAAAATCCCGTAGGTTTTGAAAATGGTGAAAAATGTGTTTTTGGAACATTTTTGGCTTTGAAATTAAGTTAAAAATACTTATACTATGTTATAAATTATGAAAATTGGTACCCGGGGGTTTTGACGCCTTCCGGACGCAAGGGTGAAGTCGGATTTTCAATTTGACAGTTTTAAGTTGAGTTTCTGGACAGATTGTATAGGTTGTCCTGTTTTGTGTATTTACCATGTTATAGTATGTGATGGATGTTCATGTTGTGTGTAGAATTCTAGGTATGGATGTGATTGTATATGTGTGTTATGGATGATTCGAGGAAAATGTGTATGTGTGCTTATTTCCCGAATACGATTGAACCTTGTAGGAAGTCGATTCGTGACCAGGAATTGATTAAGACGCTTGTTAGTTGGTTATCTTGCTTAAGGTATGTACACACAGCGAAGTTCGCATTAGTCCGATGTATCATATAATAATGGTATACAAAAGTAAAGTATGGATATATAGTACGAATAATGTTATCTTTCGAATCAATAATTTTTATACATTGTTTTGATAAGCAGAGGTAGTATGACCTCACTAACTTTAAAGTGGACGTAGTATGACGTCAATTGGTGGAAATGAAGTACTCGCGGTTTATGAGAGCATTATGAGCCACCGCGGGGGTATGCATACTTAACCATAGGCACCGAAGTAAGGCGGGTGTCTATGGTAGAGACTTGCTTAGGGGTTAGCTCCCCCTAATGTATTGTCTCACTTATGGAGTTTGGAGTGTACCGGCAGTAGGATAGTACAGCAGTATGGCTGACTAACCTTTACATGAAAATAATTACTCTTAATAAGCATGATCGAAGCGTAAGGTTCTGTGAATTGTCAACTAATAAATTAAAACTTTCTCTTATGTTATTATTTATTTGGTATGCGACGTTTGCTGACGTGTACTTTTGGTCTTAACGACCCTGCGATGATGTTGTTTTCTATCTGGGCAATGACTAGCAGAAAGTTAAGTTGCAGGTCTGGGGAGTGAGGATTGACCCTCGGAGAAATAAATCTTTAGAATATAGATGTTTGATAAGAAATAAATCATTAGAATTTCTAGTTAAGTTTGAAGAACATTTGGTTTTTATGAGGCGATTTTTGTTCTCAAGTTGTAATAAGTAGATTTAACTTTTCGTTCTTATCCGCTGCTAAGAATTTCTTATTATCTAGTAGTTCTTAATAACGCTAATAGAACTCGATCCGCACGTTTTCCTTAACTTCAAAACCGTTTTAAAATGTTTCTAACATCCCGGTTTGACTCGGATTATAGTTGCCTCGTTTTTAAAAGGTCATCTTCTCTTTCCGTACGACCCGAGTTATTCTGAGATGTTACACGAATCATCACCAAGTGAACTGTTTCGAAAAACCGTTACTAATTCCTTATTCTATGAACCTACCCACTAACCTTTCAATATCCAATTTTGTTCAAACTTTTTAATTAAGTAAATAAAAAAATTAATCACATTTATTAACTACCCTCAAATACACCCTTATAAAATAACCTCTCACTTCCACTACCTCACGTCACCATCACTTAATCACACACTAAACCCTCACATTACTTTACTACTCCCCAAACTACTCATTAATTATACCCTCCAAACCGTCACTACCATTTACTCTCCATAAAACATACCTTCTTCTCCCTCTTTAACCCAACCATGAAAACCCCAAAAGCTTCAAACACATCAAAATCCACCAAAAAATCAACCAAAAAGAACCCTAAACCTAGTGAACCAAAACCTCTTAAAGTTATTCACCCATTTCCTTTAATCACTACACCACCATCATCTTCTTCTTCACTAAAATCGTCTGATCAATCAAGTTCCTCCACCAAGCAAGCCGGTTCTAAACGACCAAACACTACCCCTAAAGGACGAGGTTCATCATCTAGGTCTTCAAAGAAGAGCAAGAACGTTGATCTTAACAGTCCGGATGAAATTGCAAAAGAGATGTCTTTTAGTTTTGGGCTTGATAAATATTGGTATGACTCTAATCCTTTTCCACAACTTCACGCTTTTTGAAAAATCAAAATTGGGAAACACTCATGTTTGAATACTCTTGCAATCCAATTTACCCTAATTTCATGCGAGAATTTATCTCAAATTTTTCAATTGAAAATGGTGTGTGTTCAAGAGTGGTTAAGGATAGTAAGATTGAGTTCAACTGTTTGATGTTAAGAGAATGATTTGGGGTACCCATTGTTGGTTTCGACACTTATTATGTTGGTTCAAAAATTGTCTTTTCTGGGATAAATGAGAAGACCGTGTTGAAGTTTTTAGGGATCCATGAGAAAAAGGGTAGAATAAGTCATAACACATTGTCCCCTTTGCACAAATTTCTCTACAACATTGCCCGAAGATTCATTTTACCCCGCACGTCCAAGCGTAGTGAAGTGAATTTGAGGAATGCCACATTAATTTACTGTTTGGCTAATCACATTAAAATCAATTTTCCTTCACTTATGATTTGACATTTGTCTGATTGCATTGAAAAGCAGTACATGGTTGGATATGGTGGGTTGTTAACATGGATTTTTAAGAAGTTTGGAATCCCTTTGGAAGGGCTGCAATTCCCCATGAGCTCCAACAATAAGATAGGTGATAAGTGTCTCACTAACTTGCACCTTAAATTATTAGATAAGGGGATTTTGGCGGCATCTTCCACTGATGATGAGGAGGAAGAGGGGTCTGTAGGAGGAGACCAAGAAAAAGAAGAAGAAAAAGAAAAAGAGGATCAGAAAGAGGATGAGGAGGACCAGGAGTGTAACAGGCTCAAATTTCTTAATCTTAATCTTCCGATTAATTATTCCGAAATTTCTTTTCGAATTCCTAATCCTTTGGTTATCTAATTCAAATCACTTTTAATTCCTAAACCTTATTCCGATTTTTGTAATTTCTTCCAAATATTAAACTTAAAAATATATATATATATTCTTAAATTTCTTTATAAGCACTAAAATATTATTTTATTATTTTATACTACGAAAAGTAAAATTTTAATATTATATTTACGGTTTTATTAAAACGTTACGTTTCAATTTCGTTTCCTTAAACTAACTTTACTACTTATCATTTTAACTTTACAACTTTGATTTAATTATTTTATACCTAAAAATTAACTATATTTTTCTTATTAACTTTAAGTATAGTTTTAACTAAAATTTTCTGAGTAAACTATCATATTTTCATAATCAAACCTTAATCATACTTTCCCATTAATCTAAAACATTTCACTAGCATAAACTAGAACAAAAATTTGATGAATCAAAATCCTTTCTACATTAATCCATAATGTTCATCACTTACACAAGCTATCACCATTTCCTTACACAAGTTAACCTTCTTCTACACTCCAAACTCTTACACATCCACTTACACACTCCAACTCTTACACATTCACTTACACATTCTAAATCACTTACACAAGTTAACCTTCTTTTTCATACAATCTTATGAACTAAAAAGTTGCCCAAAACCCATTATAAATAACCCTCCTTAGCCATGAGATCACTTGCACCCCCAGCATCAAATCTTTCTACCATTCTTTCTTATATCTTCACTTCATTAACATCTTACTAACTTTATATCCTTTTTATTTGTTGAAGAATCAAATGAAGATGGAGCTTGATCTTGTCACTTCTTAAGCCAATAATCATCAACTTTTAAAAAGTCAAGTATTATCTTTTGGAGCTTGGATATCATTTTCTTTTGGGTAATTGAAGATCTACTTCTTTGAAGCTTGGAACCTTGAAGACTTTCTTTTGAAGCTTATTTCCTTAAGTTCTTATTTTCCTATTATTATTCTCTTACTTGGTTTAGCACCACCTTCGGAGGAAAATGGTACACATTTTCTTAACTCTCTCGTTATGTGATATTTATTTATGGTTACTCGATAATATAAAAGCATGATCAACATGATTTTATTTTAGTCATTTAAACTTTATATGGTAATATTAAAGTCATATCCAGTTTAGTGATATTTTCGTCAAAACAATAATACTTTTGGGACACTAGAAAAAAAAAGTCATATATATGGAAATTTTTGATTAATATGATAATATAAATATATATGAATTTTACTAGTTAAATAAACTTATGTGTTTAAAATGATTCCATATCATCTTGGTGTTTTGATAAATTTTTAATCGGTTTATTGGTAAAATAGTCAAACAAATTTGTTAAAATGCTTAGCATTATTTTTCTTGAAAACTCATTTCATATAGATTTTGGACCCTTAATAATTTGTCGGATTATGTTATTTTTATAGTGATGATAGATCCGTTTTACTATTTTACTGGTTATTTGATAAAATATGTTATTAAGTACTTAGAAATATTACCCTTGACTGTTATGATTATTTATGACACAATAATGACTTAGTTTAGCCTCAGGAATCTTAGTATAGCTACGAAAATTTGTTATTTAATTGATATTAATTTATTAGATACTAGTAATTTGTTTCTATTAAAAGGGTAGAATTGTCAAAAATTTGACTAGTGGAAGTTTGACTTATAAGAATGTAAACTATTTCGGTTTAGAGTCTTGTTTGATATTGCATGATATTGATTGTATGACTCTGATAGTAAGGTAACGTCGAACCATGGACCGGCATGTAAAATCCCGGCGTCCGTGTTAGCCGGCACGTAAAATGCGGTGTCAGACAGGGGGTCCGAGAAAAACCCATCCTGTGAAGTCTCGAGCATAACAGTATTGAGAGGAGTGACGACTCCCACCACAGTTAGGGTTTAGGACTACGGTCCTCACCTAACCAGACCCTTACATATATCAGTTGTCATTATTGTTGTGATCTTGTGATGTGCTATGATGGTAAAGCTATGAGGCTTAATTGAACTTGATTAAATAAGCATTAAGGTTACCAAGTATTTAGTAGCAGTAATGAACTTCTGCAAGTATTGAGAATGTAACTTAATGGCTTAGTAAAGGTCAATAATGAGTAATAACCTTCTATATTGTGCTTGATGATTATTCTGTAAGCATGATTTAACTATCGCATCATAAGCTTGTTGAGAAAATTGTACTCCGCTTTATCGCTGATCGATTTAATCGGCTGTCATCCATATCATGGATGACAGTATTTTGCAGGAAAATTTAGCTCAGGTTTCGATCCAGGCCGCAACTTTAATTATTCTATCGAGGACTTAGCTTCAATGATTTTACTTGATGACTATATTGTACTTATGTTTTTTTTTATCGTATTTAAGTAAACCTTATTTTATATTTTCTCAGTTGTAAGATATTTTTTTTACTTATGTTTTGAACAATTTTAATTTAAATGGTTTTTAGCAGTTCGGCGTTTTACACTTCCGCATTATTTATCTTAAGTATAATTATTAATGTTAATTATGTATCGAGAGTGCCGCTCCTGCTACAAGGAGACTGTTCTCACTGTCATTCATGAGGAGGTAGAAGATGGTTCAAAGAGGGAACAAGGGGAAGTTCAGGGACAGGGGGAACATGAGGAAGTTGTAACAGGCGTGGCTGTTTCGATATATAATTTACATTGATAATTATGTTTACAATAAATAATGCGAAAGTCTTAAATTTCAAACTGCTAAAATCCATTAAAATTTTAAATCATTTGAAAACATAAATTTAAAATATTACAATTGAGAGAATAACACATATTGTTTTCTCAAAACATAATAAAAGCATAAATACAAAGTCAACAATAAGTAAAATAAAGTGCAGCTAAATCCTTGATAAGAAAATAATATTTCGGCCTAGATCGATCTTCAAGCTAAATCCTCCTGCAAAATACTGCCATCCATAATACGGGTGACAACCGTTTGAATCGAAATCAGCGCCTAACGCCAAGTACAAACTCCTCAACAATGTAATACTATGACAATCATCATATATTCACAAGATATGTAAAGTACATTTCAAACCTTGATTTTAAGTTCCTCGGTTCTCGTTTCTCATTTTCGATCCTCGAATACTTTAAATAATTTTTCACATTCATCACCTGAATGTAAATAAATATCTTTGCTACAGTCACCTATACTTGGTAACTATAATGTCCATCCAATGGATCTACTTAGATCCAAAATCACATTTGCACAACACACATAATAATGACTTTCTGATATATGTAAGGGTCTGGCTAGAGGAGGAACATATTCCAAACTGTAATTGTGATGAGAGTCGTCGCTCTACCAATTTTTATGCTCGAGCTTCTACAGGATAGGACTCTCTCGGTCCCCCTGTTTAACCCCGCATCTCTACGTGCCGGGAAACACGGGCGCTGGATTACACGCCGTTCCGTGGTTCGGCATTTCCTTACTATCAGAGTCATTCATCCAAGTACACGTAAGTTCAAACAAGACTCCATGTTATCTGTTTCACATTGCTATAACTTGGCCCTAGTCTAGTCAAACTCCAGGTCAACATTCTCATAAGGAAAAGTCAATATATTTACTAATTTAATAATTAAGAGATTATCAATAAATAAAATTTCATAAATTATAACAAGGTTCTAGAGGATATGTAAGTTATCTGCAACACTATAAAAACTTATAAAACCAAAGGAAAATATTTCATAATATTTATTAAGGAATTTCCATCGATTATACATGTAAATTAATTAAAAATTTATAATAATTAATAAAATATTCTAATATATATTAGAGGTCCAGAAGCTATATGAAGTTAGTTTTAGACCATAAAGTTAAAGAAAAACAAGCCTATGGATTCTAACTAAATTGTTTGGTCAATTTACCGATAAACTGTCATAAAACTATTAATGTCTTCAAAGGTCCACACAAAATTTGTCCAAGGGTCCTCATATGATCCTACTGTGTATGGGAGTTTCTCATAAAAATTTCAAGTCCGAAATAGTCCATTTAGTATTTGTTTCATATTTTATCGTTTTTAGAATTATCGTTTTATTTAAAATTTATAATGGTCCATAGATGGTCATATAAACTTATTCAATATTCAAATTATAAACCTACTGCCCATATAAGAGTCTCATAAAAATTATAGCTCAAAATAACTTTATTTAGTTATTATTTTATATTTTAATATTTTACGTTTTATCTGTAAGTAGTAAAACACATAGGAAAATTAATAGAAAAATACCAAAAGTTTATATTCTGGTCCAAACTTGTAGGAAATATAATAAGATAATTTTATAAATTATTTTATCCATTAAAATTATATTTAACCCCCTATTATACAGTAGAACATATTTTATTACTTAAAATTCCATAAATAACCATTTTAATGAAATAACTTTAAGGAAATGAACCTAAATGATTTTCAAAATTTTATTTGTTGTGGAGTTCATATAAATTACATTCCTAAAGTTACTAAGCTGACACAAATTTATTCACAACAAGAACTTCACAAAAACATCACAAAACACCGTTTTTATGCATTTTTACATAATAGAAATTCAAAAAATTTACATGCATGAACATTAAAGTGAAAATACACATAATAAAACATATATCCCCCAATAATATCATTTAAATAAAAAAAATTTCAGATTTATATATTTTTGTTCTGTGACTTTAATTTAATACCGATTTTGGATAATAACCACAATACTTGAAAATATATAATATAAACATATAAATAACATTTCTAACATTAATATATATAAAAATATAATAAGTTTTCAATTTATAACATGCATATACTTAAACTTATAGTAAACACTTTATTTTTTTACTTTTTACACAAAAAAATGTGTTATTTTTACTTTAAGCGAACATGCAAGATAAAATTTAATCAATCTAACATATAGTCATATTTTTCACATAATAAAGTAAATATAATATAAATGTCACATAGTAAGAAGGTTAAGAAGTTTGTACCATGAGCCACCAAGGATGCAATAGAAATAATAAGAAATAAGAACTCCAAAATAAAAGAAAATAAGCTCCAAGAATAATCTTCAAGGTTTCAAGAATAATAATTCAAGCTCCCAAAATAATAATACTAGAACCTTACAAAAGTTGATGATTTTGGCTTAGGAAATGATAAAACTATTTTCTATCTTTATCTTTAACTCCAATTATAAATTCTACATTCAACTTAAAGTCCAAATCTCTCACCATCATAAGTCCACTTTCGGCATGTCTTACGAACATGCTAATAACTTCTAGCTTCGAACTCCAAATCCAATGATTCAAGTGTCTAATTACTCACAACTCCAAGACCTATATTTCTTAAGAACAAAATAAAGTTTTAAAATGAGTAGAAGATGGTCGAATATCCAAAAATCAGAAGGTGTTCGAAATTAGCTTACTCTTAGTTCTTCAAAATCTTTGAGGGAAAAACATAACATTTCGTACTCCAATTGATGCAATTTTTGGGTCTAAAATGTGTGGAATTTTGTGTATAAGATCACTATAAGGTTTATTTATACATGCATGAAGAGAAAGATGGGTAAACACTTCAAATTGTGTCCATGTATACAGTTGACCAAAAAAAAGACAACATATTGTGAATGTTTGCTTGAGGGTGAGGGACTTATAAAGCTTGTATATGTGCGTGTGAGGTATCAATGAAAATCTTAAGATGTCTAAAATATTATAGTATAAAAATATGAGGCACTTATTAAGAGAATTTGGGATAAAAAGGATAATTTGTTGAAAGTATATAAGCTGCCAGAAACTATTGAGATGAAGGGGTAGAAAGATGGGGATGAATCTCTCGTTTCTAGAGGGATATAATGGCGTATAAGGTACCTATAGAAACCTTAGAGTGTTAGGAGAAGTTTCCAAGTGGTAGCACTCAATTAAATAGGGTATAGCATAGGTAAATTAAGGTATCTTTCAGACCCTACAAAACTGCTATTTAGCCTGATCTTTGTACAAATCTACACTCTTTTTTTTCATTATACCTCAAGCTACCTCAATATAATGGTTTGGTATCTTCAATAACATGTATGGGGATAATGTGGTAAAAGAACAGATCAAAATATACTCATTTACTATTTTTAAATAATTTTAGAAGTAGGATAATAGTTTTGAGAAAAATTCTGAAATACTTGTTTTTAGGAAAAAGTATACTTTTGTTTGAAAACAATATAAAACCATAACTAGTGATGGCCACGGAGCGGGTTACACGAAATCGAACCGATCCCAAACCGCTTGAAACCGTCCCGGAACCGGAACCGAAACCGAAACCGTTCATGATAGGTTCCGTACCGGCCCGAACTACGGAACCGTGAAACCGCCGGAAAAAAGTTGCCGGAACCATGAAACCTCTTGAAAAAACTGCCTGAACCGGACCAAGAAACCGCCCCGGAACCGGGAACCAGATCGGACCGGTTCACCCGGCCCACCGGTTCCAAGGAACCGCCCCGAAACCAGGAACTGGATCGGACCGGTTCACCCAGCCCAACGGTTCCTTGGAACCGGGCGGTTCACTCGGCTCAACGGTTCTTTGGAATCTGTCAAAAACTAGCCGTTGGGGATTTTTTGTATAAATACTCCACACTTTCAATCATTTTCATTCACAATTCATCTCTTCTCCTACTCTCTCTACTTAATTACTTAATTACGCAAACGCAATTATTCTCTTAATTACATAATTAGTCTTTTAATTATTTTTTAATTACATAATTAGACTTTTAATTATTTATTTATTTTTTAATTCCATTATTATTTCAATATTATAATGTCTTCTTTTTTGAAAAAAGCCAAAAAAGTTACTAAAGTGGCAAAATCATTGGGAGGTTCTAGCTCCAAAAGAAAGGCCACTTCAGTTCCGTCGATATCAACAACAGCTTGGGTTAGTAATTATAATTTTGAACCAAATTATCCAGAAGGGTACGACCAAGAATTACACGATTATGCAGAAGAAGTGGAAAGAGAAATACAAATGGAAGAAGAAGAGGAACCAACGACCCCTATTGGGATAGATAGATCTCGACAGTCATCAACGAGATCACATGAAGAACAACTACAACAACAACAACAACAAAGATAAGCTCGTGGTAAACGAGTCAATTTCCAAAGTATCAATTAGTTTTATAATTTTATTCTTCAAATTCATTAAATTTAAATTATTATTTATTTATATATTGTGGTATTTGAGTATGTCTTTATATTTAAATTTAGATAAAGATGAACTAGTAGGACAACCTTTTCCGGCAATGCCACCTCCTAGTGATAGAGCTGTTTCACATGTGTGGTCGTATTTTACAAAAGAACCAACCGACAATCCGGATGTTTTCTTCTGCACTTGTCAAATTTGTGAAAGTCAAGGGGTAAAGCCCTTAGTTTCATATAGAGGTGATCAAACACCGGGCCGGGCCGGGCCGAAGTACGGGCCAAAAAGTTCATGCCCAAACCCGTACTATGCGGGCTTGCGGGCCTATGTTATATATTATTTATATATAATTAAAAACACAAATTACAAATAATTAAAATAAACAAATACAATTGTTGCATATTATACATAATTTAAAACACAAATTACAAATAATTGAAATAAACAAATACAATTATTACATATTATACATAATATAAAACAAATTTAAAATGCAAATCATGAACAAGTCATCAAAACAAAATTTTTATTTGACTTTCAAAACAACTTAATTAAAAATAAATACTAATCCTATAATGTTTCTATCTAGAGCAGGCTACATATAAGGCAATACTGCGAAAATATACAAGTCATCAAAGTAATAGTAAGTAGTATATGCTAAATCTTATCCAGCTATATTACTACAGGATACCATCTAATGCGTAGGAAGCACGTTTTCGGGCCGGGCCGGCCCGCGGGCAAAACACTAAATCCCAAACCCGTTTCGTAAAAAATCGAGCCACTTATTTTCTACCCAAACCCGCCCATCGGGCCATATTTTGGTACCCAAACCCTCACTTTTTCGAGCCGGGTCGGATCGGGCCGGCGGGCCGGGCCGCCCATGATCACCTCTAGTTTCATACAATTTCAGCAGAGGTAAATACTTTTAAAGTTTTTATACATACATGATATTTATATTTTGTAAATCAAGAATGTATTAAAAATTCGTTTATTGTGTTTTGTGAATGCGTGTTAGGTGGTGGTACGGGATCTTTTAACAAACATTTTTCATATGTTTACGAACCAAACGTCCACTTAGTAATAAGTGAATGTATTACTATTTTTTATCATCTTCTTAAACATTCGCATGATGATACTAATATATATTTTTAAAGCCGATTCTTGCAGAAATGATGGATAAGTGGAAGATGTATTTTACTGATTTTCCTTTTATTTATGAAATTGCGACAATTTTAGACTCATGTTTTAAGATGGAAATCCTTACTAAAGTAATTGGATTTTACTACCAATCATTAGATCGCCCGCCTAGTGATGTACATAATTATTTTAGAAATTGTAAAATACTTTTAGCAGAACTTTATGATTACTATTCTAGTGTATATAACCCAAGTCGCGATACGTAGGCAGCTTAGTATTCCTTCGGGTACTAGGTTCAAGTCCATTTTCTCCCCTCTTTTTTATTAATCATTTTTATCGTTTCTTATTAATTTATTTTTTTCCTTGTTTTTAGTAAATATTTTGATAATGATGACAAGCAATGAATTTCGCTAATAATCAAGTAATCATCAAAGGTACGTCCGCATTATTATAGTATTTTTATATTATATTTAAAGGAAAAATAAGAATGGAACCAGATGGTCCGACCCGCCCGACCCGAGAGTGGGAATCGCCGGAATCGCCTCATGAACCGCCAAGGAACCGTTTAGAACCGCCCGGAATCGAAACTGGAACTTGAACGTTCGAATCAGGTTCCACATGAAACCGGAACCGGCCCAACCTGGACCGTGGCCATCACTAACCATAACCAAAACTTGTTTTTGAATACCAAATAACTATAATATCATTATAAAAGCCTTTTTCATAATATATTCTAATTAGACAAATATTTTTTTTTAATTCATGTTCAAATATAATTACTTTTATTAAATCACATAGAACATAGTTTATGAAATTATTTGCAAATACTATAAAGTTTTATCATAAGAAACCAAATTTATATGTTTATCAAATCAACCAAGTTTAGAAGGAAATTAATATTATTTTAGTAAATCAAATAAACTTTAGTAAAACTAAGTACATTGGAAAACTTTCTTTAGTATGATAATAACATTAAACAAAACAAGGCTTGGTTTATTCAAACTTAAAAGTTTTTTTTACTAAAAAAAATTTTAACTCTCATTATATTTGGCACTTTTAGATAAATAACTAAATTGGTTACTAGCACTAATCCATACTCAAAACTGTTTAAGCTAAGATCAAAAGAGACCTAAAAATAAGGTTATTACAGAAGCTTTGAGTGAGGGGGAATCTTCTAAGGAAAAAGAGGGTGACGAGCTGGATGATGATGATGATTCTTCCAGTGATGAGGAGGTAAGGATGCCTATTAAGAAGAAGCCCGTAGTGACTCCTTCGAAAACTAGTAGGCTAGCTTCTAAGGGTAAACGTCCAGTGGTGGGTTTAGATGATGACTCTTCCTCTCACACAACCTTAGAGCCACAAATTAATGCACCTCTTTTTCCAAAACCGGCCACACCACCTATCCATCACATACCATCACCTGCACCTTCACCTATTCCTTCTACACCTCCACCTCCACCAACAACTGCTACATCTACTTCACCATACCCATACACTTCACCAGGTCTTGGTTTTGCAGCTTTCTCTAATCCTTCCTCAGTTCCTGCAGCTACTTTAGACCTTGTCCTCAACAAACTCCAAGATCTTTAGTCCCAGTTTTACTCCTTTCAATATGAAGTTCGTGTCACGTTGGCCTCTATTACTGACCAGATCACTCAAATGGAAGCACGTCTAGGTGCAAAGCCGGATACAATTGAGATCTAGACCGAATATGTGGACGAAGAAGACAATCCTGCTGCCTGATCCGCTTACTCATTATCTTTTTCTTGTGTTAATCTATCAAACAAACAATCATTTTTTGTTGGTTTTTATTGTACCATGCTGGGTACTGTACTGTATTTTGTTGGTTTTTGAACAATGCTGCTTCTATTGACATTTGGTCTGTAACGTTTAATCGTTGCATGATTATGACTGCATCTATTAGTATTGGCTTTTCTTAACTATTGTTCCTTGCTTACCTTCTTTTTCTGTATATATATTGATAGTGTTATGGTTTGAATGCTCCTTTCCTTTTCGAATGATGTTAGAAGGGGAAATAATTGCACAAATTTAAGAGGTAGGCTTGGTGTATGACTTTGTTCCTATTCTTCTTGATTGTTTTACCTAGGTAAAGTAGTGTCAGTTAATGCTTCCTATTGCGCTGATGATCTAGTTGTTGTTCTGATAAGATTATTGCTTTGGTTAAGTGTATGCTTTGGTTAAGTAAAGTAGTGTCAGTTATTGTTCCTGTTTTGTTTGCTCCTGTTTTGTTAGCACTTAGTAACTTAGTAACTTATGTTGTTTATTTATATTTATTTTTAGGTTTATTTAAAAATATTAAGTCTTATGTTTATTGCTTATGTTTTTATGATTATGACTATTTGAGTAATTTGTTTTATTATAAGGTGCTTAGTAAATTGTATTGTGATGATTTAATTTGCTAAAATTATATATAGAGTAGCTTACTCTAGCTTACTCCATGACATTAGATTTACTCTATTTTGTTTGAGTTTGTTGATAAGTTTGTCATCATCAAAAAGAGGGAATTTGTTGATCGTTGTAGGTTTCGATGATGACTTAACTTAATATAAAC
Organism: Amaranthus tricolor; assembly: GCF_026212465.1. NCBI lineage: Eukaryota > Viridiplantae > Streptophyta > Magnoliopsida > Caryophyllales > Amaranthaceae > Amaranthus > Amaranthus tricolor. Next base: position 23,505,939 of record NC_080050.1, on the reverse strand, counting down.
AACTGTATTTTAGAGATTGTGTGCAGGTTGATATCTGGTCTTGATAAAGATCGTTGATAGTACCTAAGACTTGGTCTGTCAAAATATCCAATGAAGTTAGATAAGGAAGATCACTGTAAAATGTCAAATATAGACAGGAGGTCTACTATTCTTAACTTGATAATCTGACGATACTTGTTGATGAATGGAGACAATGCCCTGTTCCCATGACTAAAGTCTGGAAGAATCAATGCCAGTGAAAAAATTCTGTAGAAAATATTTTATGGTTTTTCTTAGTTGATGTATAGGTGAGATTAATTTGTTGCATAGTCAAATTAATGAGTTAGTTGGCAAAGGAATTTTATAACTACTTTTAATAATTGCCAGATTTTCGAAAGAGGTGGAGAAAACTTCTCCTAATTTTTCTCCACATTAGTAGGTTTGAACTATTGGTCCTTTTAACTAAGAAAAACTAACTTGCTTTATTTAGAAAATAAAATCGTAGCTTTATTTCTTGTAAAACAAGTTCCACTTACTCTTCCTTAATTTTAGGATTAAAGATGAAGTGAGTAGTTATTTTCTTTACTAAACTACGTGACCTTCCTATATAAAAGGAAGTAATTTTTTAACCGTTTATGTGTGCGTGTAGAAAAAAAATACAACTCTTAATTTTATCCTTAGGTTTTTGGCTTTTGTAAAACGGTTTTTGAGAGAATTGTTGTAATTAGACTCAGGGAAGTCTAGGGGACAAGAGAGCTTCGTGTGAAGCAAGAGAAAGAGAAAGAGAAGTATAGGCCTAGTTTTGGGTGTTTGTTTTATATAATTGTAACGAATTGCCTAAAACATAGTAGAGAATTTCAAATAACCGGAGGTCGTGGTTTTTCCTTCTATTTAGGCCTAGAAGGTTTCCGCATAAAAAATGTGTTGCCTCTTTCTAAGTTTGCGCATTTAAGTTTAAGCTTCTAATTTCGCAAAAATAAGGCAAAAACGTTTAAACTTATATAATAACAATTCACCCCCTCTTGTTATCTCTAACCGTTGCTACAATTTTTATTCGCTGTTAGTAACAACGAACAAAGACCTTGACTTTTTTAACGAGATTTCTTTGTTCGCTATTACTGACAGTGAACAAGCCAAACTTCTACTCTAAAAAAAAACTGTTTAGTTTGAAAAATAAATTGAAAACTTGCTTATTTATTGACTTTTTTTATATTTTTTGCTTATCCATTCCAAATTTTCATAATTTACAAATGCCGTATGGGCCGAATGGCATTGGTAGCCACAGGCTATGAAGCAGCAATTTGTACTCTAAAACCTCAGCAAAATCTCAACTTTTTATCCATCCCCAGTCACCTACAGCTTCAGCTGCTCATTTTCTTCCGCAATCCGCACCTTTGCAGTCTTACAACATAAAAACCCAGCCACCTTGCCGGAAAAGTAAGCTCTCTTTCCTTCCTCCTTTTTCCCCCTAAATTATCCTTCAATTATTCGATTATTTGTTCCAATTTCAACTTATTTTGCTCAAACTCATAACTAGAGTACCCTTTTTATTTCTTTGGAAAATTATGTGGAAACAAACTTATATCATCTAATTAAGGAGCTATAATGGATGTAATGGTACCTGCTAAGCAAACCCATGAAGGGTTTTATTCATTTCATTGTAAACATAGCAGTAGCTCATTGATAACTGATTCAAGAGCTAGAGTTTTCACTAGGGTTTCTTGCAATTTGAGCTCTGATAAGGTTTTCGTTTGCTCAAACACAAGTTATATTGATTTATCTGAGAAATTTCCTGATGTAAAGAAGGTTAGTTTGCGTAGAAAACAAAGAAAAAACTTGGTTTGTACTGTTTCTAGGAATGAACATTTGGCTGTTAATGGTAGAGTTTCTCACCAAGAAAGGAACTCTCGCCATCAATTTGATAGTGATAGTTCATCTGTTATGTCTGTTGGTCCAACTTATGATGAGTTTGAAAGCAATAGCCATCTTCGTCGTTTGGTTAGAAATGGTGAACTTGATGAAGCCTTTAGATATCTCGAAAGTATGGTTTATCGGGGTGATATCCCTGATATTATTCCGTGTACTAGTTTGATTCGCGGGTTTTGTAGGATTGGTAAAACTAGGAAGGCTACTAGGGTTTTGGAAATTCTTGAGGAGTCTGGTGCGGTCCCTGATGTAATAACCTATAATGTCTTGATTAGTGGATATTGTAAATCGGGGGAGATGGATAATGCACTTAGGCTACTAGACCGTATGAGCGTTGCTCCAGATGTTGTTACCTATAACACGATCTTGCGTAGCTTGTGTGATAGTGGGAAACTGAAGCAGGCAATGAAGGTTCTAGGTCGACAAATGGAACGGGAATGCTACCCTGATGTAATTACTTACACAATTTTGATTGAAGCAACTTGTAAGGAAAGCGGGGTTGATCAAGCAATGAAACTCCTTGATGAAATGAGGAGTAAAGGTTGTAAGCCGGATGTGGTTACCTATAATGTTCTCATTAATGGGATTTGCAAAGAAGGGAGACTAGATGAAGCACTTGAGTTTTTGAATAGCATGCCTTCATTTGGTTGTCAACCGAATGTAATAACTCATAATATTATCTTAAGAAGTATGTGTAGCACCGGAAGATGGATGGATGCCGAGAGATTATTGTCGGACATGCTTCGGAAAGGCTGTTCTCCGAGTGTTGTTACCTTCAATATACTGATCAATTTCTTGTGTCGGAAGGGTTTGTTGGGTCGGGCGATTGATATGTTGGAGAAGATGCCTAGACATGGCTGCACCCCGAATTCCCTAAGCTACAACCCTTTACTCCACGCATTTTGCAAGGAAAAGAAGATGGATAGGGCGCTTGAATACCTTGGTATTATGGTTTCTCGAGGGTGTTATCCTGATATCGTTACCTACAACACTCTCCTTACCGCTTTATGCAAAGATGGGAATATTGATGTTGCTTTGGAGATATTGAATCAATTAAGTAGCAAGGGATGCTCACCCGTTTTGATCACTTACAACACGGTGATTGATGGGCTCTCCAAGTCGGGGAAAACAGAACATGCTATAAAACTTCTTGATGAAATGCGCAAAAAGGGTTTACAACCTGATATAATTACTTTTTCTTCTCTAGTTTCCGGGCTTAGTAGAGAGGGAAAAGTCGAAAAAGCAATTAATATCTTTTATGAGATAGAAGGACTTGGAATTCAACCGAATGCAGTTACCTATAATTCTATCATGTTGGGACTTTGCAAGGCACGAGATACTGCACGTGCTATCGACTTCTTGGCTTATATGGTGTCTAGAGGCTGCAAACCTACCGAAGCTACCTACACCATTCTCGTTGAAGGTATTGCATACGAAGGTCTAACGAAAGAGGCATTGCTGTTATTGAATGAATTGTGTGCTAGAGGATTTGTTAAGAGAAGTTCGGCTGAGCAGGTAGCTGTGAAGATGTAGATCAAAAGGATGCTTTTAAGTTATGCTCCTGTGTCCTGCCTTAAGAACTACTCTGTTCTTTTGTTGATTGTCTTTGTGATATCAAGATTCAATCATTTTAAAGCCTTTTTTTTTTTTTTTTTTACTGATAATGAGTTGATTTCAAAGTAACTCATGAATTGTTTTTTTGATGTCATAATAATTGCGATTTGCCCTCAATTATTTGATTCTCTCAATAGATGTTCAAGGAGAAGGATATGCACTTCCGAGGTGAATGTTGAGAACGATCTTCTTGACGTTCAATGATTTTTATTCAGTATGATTGAGTTTAGAACTTTTACAAGCTCATATAAGTCGCCATAAACTTCACCATATCTGCATCAATGCTTGGCCAAACTATTTTAGAACTTGTTATGAACACTTTAAAGCAATCTCGGATAAAACAACCAAATCGACTCTATCATGCTCCTTAGTCACGGTAAGATTGAAATTGATTTTGAAAAATTCAGAAGAGGGCGGGGCATCACAACTCATGCTCAATAGTTTTCAACTAGAATCATTTTAACCAATACAAACCTTTCTTGCAAAGGTATTTAGAAGTACAATATATTATCTTGAAGATAAGTTTGTTTGTTCCTAGTCTTCTGCACCTTGATCGCGATTTTTTCAACATAATGGTTTTATCTTCAAAATATTTACATGTCAATTATAAGAGCTTGCATTTAAATTCACCAAACCATTGGGAGAAAACTCTGGCAATCTCTCGAAGATGAATGATTGTCTCTTCGCTTCCATAATGCTGGAAATAAAGGCGGTCATCAATATCCTTCATTGAGAAGTTTTATTTTCGAGATTGAATATCTCAACTTGCACTCCTTCATGAAAGTCTTCACATTTAGGGGAGCTTTGAGCTTCCATATATTCAATCACAAAGAATCAAAACGTTACAACTTGAGGCAATCACATCATATTCAACACTACCTTATACGATCATTAACCTTGAAAATACCATCCTCCCTCATAGATAAAAATCCTACCATCCTCACAACTTTGCCTACTTAGAGAGATCTTGATGCTCCTCTTCATATCAATAGGGAGAAAAACTTCAGAAAATAAGATCCTTCCTCCATGTTATGCTACTAGCATCAATAAGTGTATCCAAACAAGCATCATGACCAACTTTCCTTCTTAGGGTAATAATTATTCTACTCCCTCCACCTCCAAGCTACACAACACTTCATATTGAAACTTCTCATCGTCCATCCTCCTCTCATTTCACGAAGAAAACGAGAACTAATCACACTCCTTCAAACATAATCAGGATTATGTCCTAATAAAGTTTTTCATATTGATGAAAAAGGAAAGAATCTGACTTTTAAGGTTGTCGTCAAAAAGGAGTTTGAGTTAATATAATCACCACAATTGCACTGCCAAGAGAGCTAAAATAAAATTTTCAAACCCTTGAACCCCATTCCCCCTTCCACAAGATACTATTAAAAAAAATCTAAAGTGCTCAACTAAAATTCCTAACAATACACTCAACACTACAAAAAGTCAAAAAGAATTAAATAGCTTAAAATAAGTCATTGTGAAACTTGAAATCTCATTAGCCAAAATTTTTATTAGAATTTCCTTTGGAGAAAACAATTTTTTTTTTTCTAGCTTTTTAATTTCTTTGAAATTTGATCTCAATTTTAGTAAAATCTTTTAAAAATAACTTAAGGGTAGGAAATTTAAAAACTAAAGGCGATGTGATCAGAAAAACAACAAAGCACGGTAAGATTTTTAGTTTTAATTTTCTATAATTTTTTACAAAATACAACAGGGGCAAACTTTTATTATTAGTGTAACGAAAAGCAGATCCCACAACAACAACCGCACCTGCGCACCAACCCACTGAAAGCAACAAAGTGCCTGATCGCTGACATAAAACACTGCACCTCCGCCCCCTTTTCGAATAAAGAGAGGAGCGAGAACATTAATCTCCGTGCAATGGCGATGTCAATGGCGCTTCGCAGGCTCTCCTCTTCTTACGCTCGTCCTCTCTTCAATGGCGGTTCCTATTACATGGTTCTTATTTCTTTTCAACTTTCATCTATATTACAAAATTCTTTATTATTAGTTTTGCCTGATCGTTCGTTTATTTACCTTCGTTCTATTTTTCAATTTTCAGTCTACTTTGTCAAATGATGCTGTTTCAGAAACCAATCGACATCGTGTCAATGTTAGTCATATTATTTTCTTTGTCTATTTTCACGTAGTTCAAGCAATTGGCATCGACATCGTAGTTATGTGATCAATCATAGCATTTAGGATTTGATGATTCGTGTTCATGGTGATTGTATTTCTTTGTATTTTGAAGTCTTTTTTTGTTTGCGTGTTTGTATAGTGGATAAAACAACTGAATGAGCCGCTTGAAGTTATTGATCCTGAGATTGCGGACATCATTGAGCTCGAAAAAGCTCGGCAATGGAAGGTATGTCAACTAATTACTACGGTTATTAGTGTTGTATTATGCTTGTAACGAAAAGTTTATGAATGATGGTGGGATTATTGCTTTGTTCATTGTAGCTAGTTAAGTACTACTTAAGCTCATTGGATTTAGGACATTATTCTGAAAGAACAGGATTGTGGTTCATTTCTATGTTAAATAGGTGACTAGCTAGTATCTTGGAACAAATTAGGCTTATTCACAGACAAAACAACTAGCTAGCCTCGTATATTTGACAAGTGCAAGTCAATACTATGGATTATATGCTATGTGGATTACCAATAAAATTGCAATTTTTATTTAATTTTATCCCACTTTGCACCATTTTCTATTTTTCAGGCTTTAGTCTCTTTATGCACTTATCCACCCATCACTTTCATACACTTGTACTTTGTCTCGTTCTCAACTACAAATTAATGTTGCAACCAAAAAAAGTTGCAATTTTATAGGGATTGAGGTAGTAGTAATTTTGCATATGCCATATATGTACATTTACTACCTTTTTGAGGTGGCTATGCCTACGAATGGTGGTGATGTTATGTCATTTTAAAGCACATTAAAATACAGCATATTCTATAAACAAAATAGGTATGTTAATTTTTCGGGAAAGTACATTTCCATGGATGTTAATCCCCTACATCTTTTGGCAAACTTACACAAGCTCATTAGAGAATTCAATTTGTTTGATTTTTGAGTTTTGACAATACAAGGGCCTGTTTGTTTTTTGTCTCACATTGGAAGCTTATGGGTTGTGTATACTTTATAGGGGCTTGAGCTCATACCATCCGAGAATTTCACTTCTGTTTCTGTAATGCAAGCTGTTGGGTCTGTTATGACCAACAAATACAGTGAAGGATATCCAGGGGCTAGATATTATGGAGGAAACGAGTATGATAAAGCTCCATCCTTATCTGTCTTTTTTGCAGATTCTTCTATGTGATTATGATATAGTAGTATTTTTGTTTAGTTTTGTCTCTCAGGAGTCATGGTGGTAACTATATTTCAGGTACATTGATATGGCTGAGTCATTGTGTCAGAAACGGGCACTGGAAGCATTTGGGTTAGATCCTGCAAACTGGGGAGGTGAGCAGTTGACCACATTATTTCAAGCACTTTTAAAAAAGTTGTACAATAAACATTATGCATTACTTCTGTTTTGGATGTTTGATAAGTTGGAAATTTTTAAGAGAAAATGATGGAAGGGATGCATGACAACACTTTCTTTGTGTACTATGCATTTTAAGGAAACTATGTTCTTTAGAGTAAATCTTGTTTGCTTTCTATCAGCCTTATTAAGAGCGAAATTGTTTTGCAAATTTCTTTCCAACCAAAGAATATGGGAATATATTGGATTCTACAACACCAACCACCAAAAGATGGTTTCTACTTTCTAAGCACCTAATTTGTATTACACCAACTAGTATACCTAGCTTTGCTTTTTACATATATTCATAACTCACACAATTTTGATAGAAATTGGAATTTCTTTAAAATTTAAATCAATTTGAGAATACTTCCCACTAAATTTTAGCTTCTTACTAAAAACTAGGAAAAATTACCTAGAATAATTCATTATTTTTCTGATTTCCCAACAATAATCCCAATTTAATTGCATGGTTCCCAAGGACTAGCAAAATCAAAATATCGAAATTCTCAGGTCATCTCAATGGGCTTAGAAGCCACACTTTTCTCTGGATCTTCATAGCGTACTTCTAGATATTTACTCAGAGGAAAGTCTTTTCGTAATGGATGACCCTTGAAACCATAATCTGTTAATATACGATGTAGATTCGATTATTGATGGAAGAAACATTAAACATATCCCAAACTTCTCGTTCCCATCGGCCGACTGATGAAAATAGACCGACTACCAAAGATATTTGTGCTACTTCGTTTGCACTGGTTTGTACGCTAATGCGCGAATTATACCGAGTACTCAGTAAATTATATGCATAAATAATCTGAATTTTAAGGGTGTTTGCTACGAGTGAACTTGGGTTACCAGTAATCTCAATACCATGTTATTTTGCAAAAAACTTAACTTAAATTGAAAAAAACCAATAAAATAAAAAAAAACCCTAAACACCCTCCTCTTCACGCCGCTACTACCAATAGCACACAACAACCCCCATCGTGGCCCCAAACCCAACAACCCCCTTTCCAAGATAGTCCCGCGCCACTCCCTTCTCAACTTAGTGTAGTTTAGTCAATATCCCCACCATGGCCACCTCCCTACCCTTTTCCAGGCACCCTCACCTCTGCTCTGCCCTAACAAACAACCACCCTTGGTGAATTTCCCCTCCAAGTTATCCCAACGAACGACCTGTTAAAGTGATGATGATAATGAATTGGTGTTGTTTTTGGTTGAAGATGAAGAGTAGAGAGAAAATCATGGTGATTGGTGGCAGTAGGGAACGACAGGGGTGGTGGTGGGTTCAAGGTAGGGTGTGTTGTTGGTCGCAAGGGGCCATATATGTCAGCAACCAGGGGGCTGGGGAAGGGTGTCAGCAGCGCGGGAAGGGGGTTGGGTGGTGGTGGGTTCAAGTATGGGTAATTTAGGTTTTTTATGTTCTCTTAATTTTATATTTTATTTTATTTTATTTTATTTTATTTTTTGTTTGAATTATTTATAATAGTAGGTTATTTTACCTGTTTGGATGTTAGAGACAAACACTTCCCAAAGTTCCCAAAGTTTGGACTTTGGATTAATTATGGTTAATCAAAAGTTGAGATTATTGCATGGAAATCATAAAGGTTGGATTATTCTGGCAGTTTTTTCATTTTTATATACTTCAAAATGATAATTTTATTTTTGTTTCGAATTATATTTTTCACCCTTGTTAATATTGAAAACAACTAAGCAGTTCTAACAAAATTATAAGTATACAAACAATAAATGTAATAGTACCTGAGATTCCTTAGGAAAATGCAACACTATTTCTAGTTAAGCTAGAAATAGCTCACCACACAACATTGCCAAAGCCTTACTCCCAATTGTATGGGGTCAATTACATAAACCGATACAAATCAGAATTAGAAGTCCATAGTAAAAATAATTATTTGGCCCTATTTAATTTTAATATACAACCATGGTTGCTTTATTACATTTTGAGCTTATCGTTCCACACAATCCCGTTACAATCTTATTCTAACATGTTAGCCATTCTAATATTTTTTTCATATGTATTTGATTCTGATAGATCTACTATATGCTTAAATTTGAAAACAAGTTTTGAAAACATGAATTACAGTGATAAAATGACTATTTCTCAAGTTAACAAAATCACATTGTGATGTACGCAAAACGAGTTGTATTGCAAGGTGCTATATCTGTTACCACAATTGCGATGACCAACGATTTTCTTCTATTTCTAGAATTAACAAAATCAATCATCAAAAAAAGTAAAAGCGTGTTAGGAATAACTTCCCTTAATACACTAGGACAACAAAGAAAAAATCCAACTAGCTTAGTCTAATTAAGTTATGTCCAACTTCATGCACACGTTCTACATCCAACTCCATGGACAGGTATGCTTCTTTATCGCATGGCTACTTAGGGTCTTCACGTATGCACTTCTTTATGCATGGTCTTACTGTACTAAAAGAAAGATGAAACCTTAATCTACCTCGTGCTACTTCTCTGCCCCTTTCTCACCTTAACCCTAAAAAGAGACTTATCTATTATAATTTTGTACTAAAATGATTGTCAAGTACTACGGTCTTTCACTTTCAAGGTCTTGTACAGAATGTAATGCTTTTTGAGCATAATTTGTCCATGATTTCATTACAATCTTCCAGTTTTCATTGTCTCACTCTCAACTCTCATGTATATGAATTACTTAGAATGAATCTATATTCTTTCCGTGCCAATTAAATTTTACTTTGAACAGATTATTTTTTTATCTGGCTTTATCTTGAACATGCAATTTTTCACATCATTTTTGCAGTCAATGTTCAGTCTTTATCTGGTTCACCAGCCAACTTCCAAGCTTATACTGCACTTTTGAAGCCCCACGAGAGAATCATGGCACTTGATCTACCTCATGGTGGGCATCTTTCACACGGTTATCAGGTGCTGTTTGTGTTTTGTTACCATACCATCTTTTTGGTTGATCTCTTTTGAGTTTTGTATAAATTTTTGAGGGATCAAGACCAATCATCGTATCATTTGGTACAATTTCAACATATTTCATATGGTGCAATTTCAACATATTTCATTTTTTTCATTGTTGTAATTACATATGGTTGACATATTTGCTACCCCTCGGTGATGGAGCTTCACAAAATGGCTCCAAACTTCTGATTGGTTTACTAATAAATTCTTTTCAAGATCCCAAAAAGGAATTTTTCAGTGAGTTACTGAATAGCTTTGCTCATGCCCATGTAGAAATATAGGCTCAATCTCTCTTTTATGTACTTGCAGACTGACACCAAGAAGATATCAGCTGTATCCATATTTTTTGAAACCATGCCTTATAGACTGGATGAGAATACTGGCTATATTGATTATGACCAGGTACTCCCCCTTTGACCTTTGTATGTCATAATGTTTTTACTGGAACATATTTTTCTGCTTTTGGCCAGTTTTTGACACTTGCTAGTGGATTGATGGGGGATTGATAAGATTGTTTTGGAGTGTAGATGTCACTTTGATATGGTTGCTTAATAGTTTTTACTCAATAGAAAATGTTTCATTGATGCTCAATTTTTTTTTTACTGAAACCTTGAAATCTTTTTGATAAAGTGCTTGTTATATGTTTCTTGATAGAATGTGGCATCATTTTATACTATAAATGAATAAGTTCCCATGGGGCATGTGTGAGGTTTTCTTGTGTAATGTTGCCATGTAGTATACCTCCTTTTTAAGTGAAGATCCTTTTATGACACTTTTGGAGTGTAAAAGAGAATGTTATTCATGTAAACACCATACACCTGCAAGGTCGATGGCAAACCATGCATGACATTCTCTCTTCCTTTCACATGGGTATTTTGATACGCTCACTTTCTCTTCCTTTTTGTACAGCTAGAAAAGAGTGCTGCCCTTTTTAGGCCAAAATTAATAGTTGCTGGTGCAAGTGCTTATGCACGTTTATATGATTATGCTCGTATAAGAAAGGTGCGTTTCCTTGGTTCATGCACGTGTATTCTATTGTTTTTTCCCTCCTCTATGGTTTGAGAGTTGATATATCTTGGAAGAAATAATATGATATTTCATTCCGATTGATCCAATAGGTTTGTAACAAGCAAAAAGCTATTTTGTTAGCTGATATGGCGCACATCAGTGGGTTGGTTGCTGCAGGTGTCATTCCATCTCCTTTTGAGTATGCAGATATAGTGACAACTACAACACACAAGTCCCTCCGAGGGCCACGAGGAGCAATGATATTTTTCAGGAAGGGTGTAAAGGAGATAAACAAGAAAGGAGAGGAGGTGCGTTTTTCTTCTCCGATGAATCATGAAAGTAATCTGTATAATTCATACATTTTCAAGTGTTGATGCATCCTTGTTCATTAATGGTTCAATAAATTCGAGTTACAACAAATATATGCAATTTTTTAGCTGTAGTAAAATTTGTTTCTGTAATACATAGCACCTTTCAGTTTAGGGCTTGAAGCTTAGTTTTGATTACGTATTCATTTAGAGCCAAACTTCCCGGATGAGAAGTATTTGCCAGCAAGCCTAATGCTTCTGTTAATATGAACACTGGTGCAAGGCTTCATCTACATTATGTATGAATTCTGAGTAGCTGAGTTTTTGTTGCAGGTAAAGTATGATTTTGAAGACAAAATCAATCAGGCCGTCTTTCCAGGACTTCAGGGTGGACCACACAATCATACTATTTCTGGTTTAGCTGTTGCATTGAAACAGGTTTTTCTTGAATTTCACATGTGAACTTATTCTAATAGAAATGCGATTTTTATGTAATGTATGTTAATCAGCTTAATTTATTCTCTTTATATGTTGAATATTTAGGCAATGACTCCAGAGTACAAAGCCTATCAAGAGCAGGTGCTCAGTAACTGCTCCACATTTGCCCAGGTGTTATTTCTTAACAATAATGTTTAAAGGCCCAGAGTAATTTCTTTTATGTTTAGTATTTGTATGATATTCCCTGATGAGGCTTATTGTCCCATAATATTGATTCTATAGAAACTGGCTGAGAAAGGGTATGCCCTGGTTTCTGGTGGGACTGATAATCATCTAGTCTTGGTGAATCTGAGAGACAAGGTAAATGTTACACTTTGTTTTCTCTTTAATAGTTGTGGATGCATGTTTACAGGGTTCTACATATTATGGGCATATGGTGCATGGTTGTGTACCCATGTTTTGTATTTACATGATGTCGAGTTGGTGTGGATTATTCGTAAAACCTCTAAACTTATATATGAATTATGTCCTTCAAGCACAAAACTATAGATTACTACCTAAGTTCCGACCACCTTATTTTGAATAATGGCATTTTTGCTGGCCCTTTTTCCAAAAAAATCAGGTTTATTTGCATCCCTCTGTAACTTCCATTTTGCCAGTATTATGCTTAAATTTGTCATGATGTTTTGAAGAGTATTATTATTTGGTTGCATGGGCAAAGCTAAGAATTTAGACTATGGGGGACAATAGCCAATACTTTAGAGAAACAATTATAATCGACTGACCGATACGCTAACAAAAATGTTGCAAAAACAAGTTAAAATGTAACCTTTATTCTTTTTAGATTAAATTTATAATTTAGGGCTTGAAAAATTGAAAGGATGTGAAAATGCCAATAAACATTGTGTGAGAGTCTTGGAAGACAAGAAGTTAGATTTTAAAAAATATTACAAGATTAAAACAATTTAGCTTGCAACTTGAAGCTTAGACATAAGTTTCATTTATACTATGACCAAAAACATTAGTTGATTTTGTGATATTTAATCATGTATATTATATCATATCATATAATAGTAAGGAGGTCGGGTTAAAACTACAATAAGCCATAGTTGCTGAGGGGGTTTGGGGTCCATGTTTGGTTATGAAATTCCTATCTAGCTAACTCAAGGTGGTAGAAATTTTGGACTTGATAGTTTTGGGGAAAAGAAGCATGATACCAAGTATTACTCGGTGTAAAATAGAGTACCAATTCAATCTGTTCTTTTCTTTTCTTTTCTGTTTTTCCTCAATATGGAAAGGGCATTGATGGATCGCGAGTTGAAAAAGTTTTGGAAGCAGTTCATATTGCAGCTAACAAAAATACAGTTCCTGGTGATGTATCAGCTATGATTCCGGGAGGCATCCGTATGGGTAGGCCATTGTAACCCCTACTACTACCTTTTGCAGAGATTATGTATCCACAATCTTTGTGTAACTCTCTCTTTTATTTTTTTAGGAACCCCTGCTCTAACATCTAGGGGGTTTATGGAAGAGGATTTTGCAAAGGTGGCTGAATTCTTTGATGCTGCTGTGAAGTTGGCATTAAAGATAAAAGCTGATACTACAGGTTTGTTGCCTTCTCTTGGTTTAAGAAATTTATTTGCCCATGTATCTGCATTAAGCTAGAACAAATAGTTGTTGTAAACTAATGGTACCATTGGTCGTTGATTAAATGGTGGTAATGAGGATAAGCTTTATACTTTAATTGTTATTTTTCATAATGATTTAAATCTTAAACATGAGTTTTTTCTTCAAAATTTTTCATTACCATCTAATAACACCTTCTCAAATGGTAGTATATCAATATAATTTGTTTAAAATAAGTGATTAGAGTAGCACAAGAATGATTGTGAACTTTATCAAATAATTCAAAGCTAAATTAGATTAAGTATTCATCATAATACCATTTAATACCAATAACTCTAACAGCCCGTTTGGTAGGTGGTAATAAACGGTGGTAATGGAAATGAAAAATTAGTGTAACTTTGGTTGAAAAATCTCTTGGCTTCCTTGATGGACATGCTTGTCCAACTTCAATCATCTCATTTTCTTCATAAAATTCATTTCAAGGTACTAACATTGGAAGATGTGGTATTAGGTGGTAATGAAAATTTGTAAACATAAAAACATTTTTGTGATCAAAGTTTCATTACCATGGAATGACATATAACTTTTCATGAAATTTTACACTATAAATCATTCCCATTACCACCATTTAGTACCACTAACCAAATGGGCCGTAAGAGTCCTTTCACAAAGGGAGACTAGGAGCGAAAAATGCATGTTTGAGTGCTAACTCATTTGGAACTTGTTTAAAAGGGACAAAGCTGAAGGATTTTGTGGCGACCATGCATTCAATTGACAAGTTTCAGTCCGATATCTCAAAGCTGTGTGAAGAAGTTGAGGATTATGCAAAACAATTCCCCACAATTGGTTTTGAGAAAGAGACGATGAAATACAAGGACTGAGACATTGATTATGAATGAAGTCTAAGAATATTGGTTGGCTCAACATTCAGCTTCTCTATGGTAGAGTATTAGCAGGATATCAAGGTTGAAGACTAGCAAATGCTAGATGGAAAGAAGACATGAGTACAAAGTTTGATTTGTATCAGCCTATCAGGCATAATTGATATCCATATGTATTCATGACAGTTACATAGTTGTTTGTTGCCCACATTGCTATTTGTTTACTCTCCAGGTTAAGTTGCCGCATTTCATGCTCAAATCTTAATCATTAAGAGATTTACCATTTACAATTGATTCCAATGAAGTTTTATATTCACCGTACTGTTTTTGTGAACCGACATACTATGCTTCACATGTTCAAGACAATAAGCACTATTACATGTGAAAATTAGAAATGGATAAGATTATTTATCAAAGAAAAGTGCATAATAAGACATATATGAACTTATTTCCACGTATAAGCACCTAATTTCCAAACCTGAGGGTAGGGGCTATTCACACTTATTGACTGCGAACAAGTGTTGTGATAAAAAAAAAACAAAGGGGTTGTTTGCAGTTAGTAAGTGCGAATACACTGTTGAATTATTTTTTGCCCAAAAGCCCCGTTTGCAGTTACTATTTGGGAACAACATTGTCCCTAAATACAGCAGCAGGTCCCTAAATACAAGTCAAAAAAAGTCAAACCACTTTTTTCTATTTACTAACTGCGAATAGAGGAGACCTGGTCAAACAAGGTTAACCCTCTATTCGCAGTTACTAACTGCAAACAGAGGGTTAACCTTGTTTGACCAGGTCTCCTCTATTCGCAGTTAGTAAGTGAGAACAAAATTTTGACTTTTTTTGACCAGTTTCTCTTTGTTCGCAGTTATTAGTTGTGAACTGTACCGAACCTGAACTTTGGGAGTAGAGGCGCTTATAAATGGAAATAAATTCATCCGTATCTTATTGTGTGCTTTTTTGATAAATAATCATATCTATTTCAATAGCCATTACATGTTAACTTTGGTGGTGCATCAAAGGGTTGCAACTAGTTTCATAATATTATTTTATGTTCTAAATTAGAAAAATAAATTAAAGAAAAAAGTTAACATAATCTTAGAGAAATTTATAATTTAACGGATTTTCTACCATATTAAAAACATTAAAACCTTATTGCTAGTAAATTCTGCCAACATTTGGCCAAAACTAAATGTTACCATTCACAATATTCATAAGTCTTGCATGTATTATGAGTTCGCCTTTCAAATAAAAGAGAAAGAGCGAGAGATGTACAAACACATGATTACATTGACTAAGGAGACTTTTTCTCATCAATCTAAGAAAACGTAAGTTTTTGACTAAGGAGACTTTTCCAAATATGAACATCATTCAGAAATCCTTTGTTTAGTTTCTAATTACTTGGCAACGCATCAGTGGGAATTTATGTAGATGAACGTACATAGAAAACAAGCAGAGTGCATTCTACTCATTCTGGAGTTAACCAAATGCTATTGACGCTTTCGACTCTTGCTCTTCCCGATTCTTGATGTTCCCGACTCACCAGGAGGCTTCCAAATTATGTCATCAAGATTTTCACAAAACTTTTTGTAAAACTACAACATCAAAAACCACCCATCAGTTTCGACTATCTAATTATATCTAAACAATACAATGTGATAAACTAAAAATTGATATTCTCAATTTTTTTGTCAATAGTTTTGATACAAATATACAAAATTAATATAAAATAGTACATTTTTGATATGGGGGCGGACGACTATGATATGGCAGTAGGAGTTTTTATACCCATATTCACCCACTACTCACGAAATTCATAACTATACCTGTTCCAACTAGGGTGGATACAGTATGAAATCCATATAATTTTACCTGTTTGTCATCCCTAGATTTTTCAATGCCGTTGGGTGTATACTATACTAGATATATACAATGCCAGTGGGTGTACAAACATAAAGTATCCGATC
Organism: Amaranthus tricolor; assembly: GCF_026212465.1. NCBI lineage: Eukaryota > Viridiplantae > Streptophyta > Magnoliopsida > Caryophyllales > Amaranthaceae > Amaranthus > Amaranthus tricolor. Next base: position 23,489,692 of record NC_080050.1, on the reverse strand, counting down.
CTAAATTTCATATCACAATTTCTGTGAAAAAAAAAATAACGTAATAAAAAAAAACTAAAAGAGAGTAAAGCCACTAACATTGAAATATTCATCAACATCACCAGCAGCTTTTTGAATATCCACCAACATAAATGTAGGTGTCACTTCGAAAACCTGTAAAATAAAGCTGATTAGTAACCATTTATTATTAATATAGGAGTACAAGTATATATATATATATATATATATATATATATATATATATATATATATATATATATATATATATATATATATATATATATATATATTATATAATATATATATATATATATTATATAATATATATATATTATATATATATATATATATATATATACACACACACGCACTAGCATATAAATCTGAGTAACCCAAATAAAACAAAGAGCTTACTTCAAGAATTGCTGTAACATTTTCAGCCTTATTTGCTGAAAGAGCTTCTATCCTCATCTGGCATAAAAAAATATATTTGATTACCAGCAAACGCAGACAAACGCTTAAAACCGAAGTTGAGAAGGATTGTTAGAGCTTTTACCTTATAATTCCGAATATGTGTCTTATAACCCATTGATTGTGCAATTACTTCCATAGTCGATAAGACAACTTTTGCTGGCTTCTCTGAAACGAACCGTGTTTGATGTTTTACTGAATCCTGGTGAAAGCGCATAAATTCGATCTTATTAGACGGCAAAATTATCACAAGATCCTTCTGTATAAGAAATAATTATTAACTTCTACATCATTAGTAGGAAAATCTTGAGTAAAAGCATATACAAGTACAATTAGGTCATCGGGTTGATTTCGGTTCGGTTCTAAATTGGGTCTTATGTCTATTTTGGTTTTTACATAATTATAAATACATTTTTAAAATTGGGTCAAATCGGATTCGGTTACAAAATCAGGTAAATATCGGGTCATTGGGTCTGTTTTGAACACCTTTACGTACAATGAAATTGCGATAAAAATGAAAAAAGAGCCAGAACAGCGCTATACCTTGCCTTTATCAAACAAGGTCTGGAGGTTTAATCCTTGTGATAGAATGATTAGGTCAAACGCATTGAGAATCAATGGTCCGGCATTATCATTTCCCAGATCCTGAAATGAAAAATGCTTAATGTTACATCAAAATTATCTATGATGCTCTTACATAAATAAATTCTAAATATAAAGCTCAAGTTGTCCATCGTTTTATAAAAAATATTACGAGTCTAAACTTACTTATTCTCAATGAAAACGAGTTAAACCAGAAGGCTAGAATAACGTAGCAAGGAAGCAAAAATAGTCCCTTGGAGAGCAAAAACATCTAAGTCTGCATGAAGCAAGAGTTCTTTTTACTCTACTTACCCATAACACATGTGTTCCTTGTAGGGTAAAGGGCAAACTTTTAGAAAAATAATGCAATGGTCAAATCTGTACTTTCTACTTGAATTGTAGTGTAGTCGTATCATATCGGTCGTGTTGTACAAGTTTTCAATTTTAATGAACCGATATTACCTGCACCGTCAAGGTGTACAAAAACCGCATTTTAGACTGGTTCAGGAATATTGCGATATTTTAATGGTACAACAACCACATCACTGCGTCGTTAACGCAATAATGACCGTTATCCCATTTTTGCACTATGACTAAGATCCTTTGTATTAAAATCTATAGCCTAAATATGCACTTTGCAAATTGTTTCCACAAGTGAAAACTCCAGAAGCATCAAGATTCAAGAGAAGTTATAGGTGAAAATCAAGACATACTTTATGTTTTCACAATTTTATAGTTAGCCAGAGTTCACGATATGATTACTTCTCTATCCCATTGAGATTGCAACATTATGCAAATCTATGTGAGATCTTTTGAGAGCAAATGTAGCAATCTCAATGGGACGGAGAAAGCATATGATTTTTGACACAATACTTTCTCAAAGTCGCTAAAATGAAGTTTCTCAATCCAATTTTGCATGATGTCAATCAACTTGCACATCAATATGGATACAAAAACTCCATCCTTTACAGATGATGATGAGCTAACTGTTTTTTGAAAGATACTTCAAGTCAAAACTTTAAAACTAAAAACCAAATGAGCAATCAAAACCATATGATGTTCTCCATAACCCTGACAAATTTCATTTCCATATACCTTAACTCAACAATATATCTTCAACAACAACTGAATACATGACAAATCTGAGAAAAGAATACAAAGCAACAATGAAATTATCAGTAGTAATCAACTTCTCACTCACCTCAGTTGCATCGAATACGGCATTTATGTCATCAAGGTTGACTTCTTCATACTCAATGAACTTAACTGGATCATACCCTTTCTTGAACCATTCATCATTTTTGATGTCTTCCGTTCGGATGCGCTACAAAGGCCAGAAGGAAGAAAAAGCTCAGCAGCAATCAGGTAGAATTACTCCGCATGATAGGCTATATGAGAATGTACGACAAAAGAGCTGTTTCCTTTCCAATAAGAAGCATAATAAATTTAGAGGTGATGAACTATATAGGTTAAATCCTACAACAAAGACTTCCGAGATAAAACACAGTCGCACAGCTAAACAGAAAACCTCCTCATATAAGTAACTAAAAATTGACAGGAGCAGCTTACAGTTTGAGGATTTGGGTCTAATATACGCTTGATTAAAGACTTAGCTCCCACGGAGAACCAGGAGGGAATTGAGTAGTCACCACCCTCAATCTGCAGTTCAGCAAAGAAAAATAAATGTCGAGATGATTATGGAAAAAAAGCTAAACTTATTCTAATTCTTTGACACTTGCCAACAGTATCATATGGGAGAAGTCATCAAAAGTAAAAAGAAAGAAAGAAATTTTAATCCCAATGTTCATGCCTTGCTGTATAATGTTGTGAGATCAAGATCATCAAATGGGAGATAACCCGCCAGCAAGACATAGAGAATGACCCCACAGGACCAAATATCCGCCAGAGCGCCATCGTAACCCCTGTGACTGAGAACCTGGTAGGGCATTTCAAGAGATAGTATGAGATAAAACAATCATGTTATATTTACTTTGAACAATAGATTTTTCAGGTACCCTTTATACCTCTGGTGCCACATAGTTAGGAGTCCCACATGTAGTCTTGAGGATAGTAACACCCTGTGAATAAAAGCCAATCAACAAAATTTGAAACCAAAGAACATTTTGCAATGAAATATTAATGAGATGTTTACCTCTGGGGGTTGTGCACTTAGTCCAAAATCAGAAATTTTCAAGTTTCCTTGGGAATCTAGGAGAAGATTTTCCGGCTGGACACAGTATTGATGATGTTTAGATAGCTCATGAGGACATACCAGAAAAATGATGGATTTCAGAACGGAAAGAAAATCACCTTCAGATCTCTATGATAAACCCCTTTGCTATGACAAAAGTCTATACCATCAATCAACTGTTGGAAATATTTGCGAGCTTGAACCTCACTCATTCGTCGACGTTTAGCCTGCAAAGATAGAAGGGATGTCAAGGCAGCTCTTTCTGACTCCATTTTAGTGTCACATGAGAAAGGATACAACCATATCAAAGTCAAATCTCAAAAACAACACATGGAAAAACATACTATTTTATCAAACAATTCACCACCCGTGATATATTCCAATATGATATAGATCTTGGTGCGGCTTGCTAAGACCTGCACAATAGACACCAACGGCTTTTACATGGTAATCACTAAAACCTCACTAAAACAATACATAATTACCAATGTATATTCTTTATTTAATTAAATTTCCATAAAAAGGAAAGTATAGAGCCATTTTATAAAGGGAGGAACTCACAACACTTCCTATATTGTCATTTACATAATGGGTTCATCAAGAAAAAACAAATCTGATTCGGTCGCATATACCAAGTACCAATAAAGAGAAACAAACTTGGCCTTAGCATCTGTACCTCATATAAACGAACAACATGTGGATGCCTGACAGTCTTCAATATGGTTATCTCCCTTTTGATCTGCACGAAGAGAGATGTCTAGCAAACTATTGCACAATCAAGGATGTTGAAAGTAATTTATGTAGAGAAGTAACAAACAAGAGAAAACACCATGATACAACAATGGATTAAAGAAAATCTAAGAGAAAAAGAAAGGATAGCAGAAAATCTTTTATAGAGTTCCTAACTCAATTTGGAGGGAGTAAACCTCTCGAAAGCTTTTACTTACCATCTCGCTTATAGTATTGCTTAGGTTACTTAGATACAAGTTCACTATTACATCACAACTGAATTTTCCATTTTTAGTTCATCAATTTGAACACTAAAACTACTGCAATTTCCTGTAACATGCTACCACTATTAACAATAGGACTATCTGGAAAAAGTTGCCAAGGAGAGAAATTTCGTCAGTTTGGAACTATCCTAAAATCAAAATTTTTGTATAACCCGTAGTGACTAGGTTGTGTAACACAATTTGACAACTAATTCGCCATTTCAAATTTTCAATCTGCTCAAAATGACTCAAAAATAGCCCAGAACTATCCATAATTCCCTTTTTTCAATTGACGTTTTTAAGGAAAATTAGCGAATCATGTTACACCGACAAAGAAAGTGTATACTATTATGTTATGGAGTTATGCCACAATCAAGAATCGGGACTCAATTGGAGCAAGTACGGAATTCCCCATATAGCGTCTAGGGTTTGATTCTGGCTGCCCCCTCCCCTTCCCGGGTTTGATTCTGGCTACCCCAGTCCCCAAACTCAGAAAGAAAAATTGTTTCAGCCATCTTTAAATGAGAAACTAGGATGGGCAAATTCTAAATTTAGGGTAAATCTTATCAATTGATCTAAATTGATTGAAGTTATATGGGTAATGTGGTAAATGAACAGCTCTTTTAATCTAGTCAAGCAAAGTAACAAATCAGTCCTTGCAATTTCCCTAAGAGAGTAAAAATTAGGGCATTTGAATTGTGTTTCCAAGCTAGTTCAAATTAATTCAATTCTATATATATCAAATTATGATTTGGGAAACATTTTAAATCAAAGAAAAGGGAATTATTCTTCTCCAATCAAACCTAATAAGTAGATCTTTAAATTTGAAGCTATTTTAGTCAAAGATGAAGCAGTAAGAAAATCACCTGCTCAACCATTTTTTTACTGCAAATTGTACTTCTATCAAGAACCTTCAAGGCAACACTCTCACCAGTTTCTATATTTTGAGCAAACTTCACCTTCGCATAAGTTCCTTGACCAATTGTTCTTCCAATTTCATACTTTCCCACTTTTCTGACCACCATTTCTTTCTCTCTACAAAATCACAGTAGCTGCTCAAATGGGTGTGCTCAATTTTCTTGTTCTTTTATAAAAATTGGATGAAAGTAGGTACAAATTCAGGAACTTCAAGAAAAACAGGATGAAAAAGGGTATAGAATTCAGGATAAAGAATAATATGGAGAATGCTTTTAACCCTTTTGCATTATTTTATTAAAGACTAATCCACAATTGTGAGAATTGATTGAAGTTCAAAATCAAAAAAGAAATCAGTGAAGAAATGGGGTAATTGTGGGAATAAAGAATATGAATCTTGTTCAAAAAGGTGAAGAATTATAATGGGGTTTGGGTTTTATAGGTTGAGGCTAAGCAATATGTTGGATGTCCAGCTCATTTTGAAAGTTATAATATTTTTGGGTTTTTAAATATTTAGACTTATCTATCATAACTTTGGGTTAGCTTTCTTGGAAGCTTTAAATTGTCATTTTTTTTGTCTTTGTACAGCAACTAAAGGGGCAGTTGCTAAAAAATCAGCATATAAAAATAGTAGAAAAAGAGAGAGAAAAAGTGGATTGTTCATTTAAAAATCAACTTGTATAGTTTTGATCAACACATCCGATAGAGGGGTAAACATGGTCTGATTTGGCTCATTTTTGAGTATGTTGTAGGGGATACATAAGGCTTCAATCTGAACGGTGGTGATCAGGTTTGGTGGTCTGGTGTGCCGGAAAACGTACCAGAACAGTGGTTGTCCTGTTTTTGGTGAAATTCTCTTCATTTTTCTTCTTTTATTGTATTTCTCTTGTTGTTGATGGTTGATGGGGGGTAGTGCACTTTGTTGGATTGCTATTGATGCTTGTACTCTCATTTTATCATAATAAGAGTGACTTGGTGGGCTCCCTTGACTAGTCCCGTGGTTTTTATCCTTCACACCGAAGGGGTTTTCCACATAAAAATCATTGTGTGTTATTATTGGCTATTGTTCATTATTGTTTGTCTTTTGATGCTCATTGTTGATTATTATTGGTGATTGAAGTGAGTTAGGTTTTAGTCTTGGTTTTATTGATTGTTTTGCCTAATTTGATCTTTGGTGTGGGTGTTGTTGGAGTTGTTCTCAACCCTTTGTGTCCAACAACAATAAGCATCATGTTTTAGAGTAGTTTTTTAAGTGATCTCATTTCGTGTAGTTTGGTCAGATTTTGATAGATCTGAAAGCATCAAATCAAATAAAATTATAATACTGATTGAACGAGTTTATTGGACTACTTTATACAACTAAGATGACATTTATGTGTTCAATTTGTTGAAAGCATAACCCAATGAACAAGACTTATGTTATACTTTGATTAATGAGTGTTCCGCATGTTTCCTGCATAACATCTCTGTTATTTATTAATAGCTACACTTTATTTTTTTATATAAGAGCTTTTTGTAGTATATAAAAGGATGGATGATGGCCACAAACAAAGTTCAATAGAACTTTGAGGACAATCAACTCTCTCTTTTTTAGATGATATATTTGAGTTATCGATTAAACCTCTCATTTCTTCTTTTAATTTTATTTTTTCATTGAATATTACCTCAATACATAATTAAAAAAGAATAAAAAAAACGACATAATTAAAATGATAGGAACAAATTAACGAAAATAGACGCTAATATATGTATGACACACATCCTCATACTTAAGATCACTATTATTCTCATTTCTAATCAATGTTGGAAGATGATGATCATAAATAAGGATAAAGGGATGATAGATGATGATCATTGATCACTATTACTATGGAAACAAATTCAAAGGATAACATATTAGCATATAGCCTATAAATCTAATATCCAATTAGCACTATCTTCAACAAAAATACATTCATCAAAAAAGTGCGTTTTATTTAACAAAGATGTTAATTGTTGGCATTATTATTCTCGAGTTAATTGTGTATCAATGTTGGTATTTCCTTCTTTCATGTATTATTCTTGAAATCAGATCCAAAAAATGCCCTTACACTTTACAATGATCACAATAAGACGTGAAATTTATTTTTTTTATTTCCCAATGCATTTATTTTCTTGTTCTTATTATCAAATTACTCCTTGTTTACTTGTATGTCACATCTAACTTCATAAGGAATTGTATTATCCTTTGTATTTGCTAAATCTACTTTTTAACTTTTTAAAATTCATATTGTTAAACATAGTTGAGATAATCTTTGAACACGCGAAAATAATTAGGAATAACAAAGTTTAAGGTTAGATTTACAATTTGTTTGTAATGTTTACACTATTTTCTAGTGAATCATAAACAATTAAAGAAATATACCACAAAAGAAACACAACCAAGCATTTTTCTGGTAACAACTAGAAAACAAAACATTTGCACAAACTTCCTGTCTTTTGTAAAAGACTCAAGGACGGATCAACAAAGAAAAAAAAAATTCAAAGCAAGAATTTAATTCGTGCCAAAGAAGGAAAGTGAACTTAGTTATTCATAAAAAAAAAAATGAAGTTGATTACATACATTAGTAGGCTTCCTTTTTATAGCTACACAATACAACCTTGAGTAACTAATACTTCTTTTGTCTCTATAAAATTACACCAAAATAATTTTAGTTCAAATTTAATAGAAAAAAAAAATGAGGGTTGGAAAAAAAACAAAAAAAAAGTAAATAATTGACATAAAGTGGTTAAGATTAAGAGAGATATTTGTGAATGAAATTAAAAGAAAAATAGTAAGACTATTAATAAAAAGTAAAAAAGTGCAAAATGAGTAGAACAAATTAAAATTAAAAGTTGTGCAAATTGAGAATTGCAAAGCGAGTATTGCCTAACTATCTAAATTTTAGTTAGGTTTCTTCGTTTCAAATTACTTGCAACATTTGCTTTTTTGTGCAATTCAATGCATTAATTCAATTTTTAATATTTTAAATTATGTATATAAAAAATTATAAAAATTAGATATTAATAATCTTTGTATTGAGACGAATCACACAAGATTTCACTTGACTATATTCTAACTTATCATTAGGTCTCTTGGGAGACCGTCTCTCAGTACCCAGCCCATTAAACCTTAATGTCCACTTAATATATTATTTATGCCTATTTACAATATACTTAATGCTTACCGAAAAAGTTTTTAAAATGTCTACTTATAATAATTTTAATGTCTATCGAGAAACTTAGTTTACTAGCCTACTTATCATATCCTTTATGCCTACTTAAAATATCTTTAATGCCTATTTACAATATACTTAATGCCCACCGAGTAAGTACTTAAGTACTTATATTATTCTAAATGTCTACTTATAATATCTTTAATGCCTATTTACAATATACTTAATGCCCACCGAGTAAGTACTTAAGTACTTACATTATTTTAAATGCCTACTTATAATGTTCTTAAGGCCTGTCAAAGGCATACTCAATATTTTCTTTTCGGATCAGCCCAATTAAAAATGATGCCTCAAATAGACCGTCTTTCAAAAGAATTAATTAATCACAAATCAAGAATGATAATAAATATTGTAATAATTTTGATGTTACAACTAAAATGCAAAAATGTAAGAAGACATTATAACTAAATCTAACCCACTAATCTGAACTAATTTGTACCGGAAGTGCTTGAAAGGCTACTGTTTGACCTGATAGCCACGCCATGTTTTGTTCAGCTAGAAAAAAAGTTGTCCATTGCACCGTTAGCCAACCTGAAAACCATATGTTGGCATGAGTTGCATATATTATGATCAATGATTATGAGTTACATCTCTTTACATCTTGTTGGCATGAAATTGTTTGTTGTTCAACATGGATCTTTATATTTTAGGAATAATTTAAGATTAATTTTCTTAGAGCAATTTTTTCTTCGAGTTTTTAACTAATCACTTTAAGATTACAATTGATTAATTTAAAATTGTAAGTAATCATTAAGTAATTACTTTAAAATTATAAAGTGTTTAATTTAATATTGTAAGTGATTACTTTAAGTTTATTATTAGTCTTATAAATAAGCATGTTAAAGTTATAACTTATAAGTAATAATTTTAAGAAGTTTAAGTGTACATTGAGTTAGTCCGACACAAATAATCTCCATAACATCGACTGGTTTGAGAATTTGTGAAGACCAAATTATAGGCTCTTATGAATTCATTTGTGTTTTTTTTGGAAATGTAAGATTTATTTTAATCACTAAGTGATTACTTTAAAGCATAAATTGATCAATTTAAAACTATAAATGATCACTTTAAATTTATAATTAGTCATATAAATAATCACTTTAAAATTATAAATAATCATTTTACAAAAATACAACTATATATTGAGTCAATCTAACATAAATAATCTCCGTAAGATAGATTCATTAGTCATATGAAAATTCGTGAAGACCAAATTATAGGCTAAGTTGCACTAAAACAGACACGAATATGGACACGGACACGACACGGGTACGGGAAAACGCCAACTTAAAAATGGTGGACACGGGAACACGAAAATGGTAATATAATAAATAGATCAAATTAAAGATAATTTTACAATCTTTCATTTGATATATGTAAATAAACACTTTAAAAACATAAAACTCACATAAAATGCAAATAAGTACCAAATAAACATGAGTATTTAAAAATAGTCATACAAACCAAATCAAAGAAAACCAAAAATTTCGATTTTTAGGGATTAGGGTTCGACTGTGTTCGAACAATCGAACTTCGAATCGAGGCTTCGTCGCTTCGAGGCTCGAGCAACCCACAGCAGGCAGCAGCAGCAGCACCGACAACGTCTGTGATGGAGCAGGCGAGAAGCAACCGGCGTCCGGTGGTGGCGTGGTGCGGGAGGGCGGTAGCGACTGGAGGAAGAGTTTTTAGGTTTAGAGTGAGAGAGAGTGCGAGTCTGCGGGAGGGAATAATTGAGTAACCAAGTCCCTGTTTTTGATTTTTTTTTTTAAAAAACACGTGGGGCACGTGTCCCTTCCGTGTCCTTGCCGTGTCTACGTGTCCGAAAAAATATTAAAATATTGAACACTTCATTTGGCGTGTCGGACACGGATTTTCGCGTGTCCGTGTCCGATACGTGTCCGACACGCAACACGCAGGTCCAGGGGTGTGTCCGTGCTTCCTAGATTATAGGCGCTTATGAAGCATTTACGGTGCGGTGTTTTTTTCCGAGAGGTATGGGTTTATAAAGATAATTTATCCAACACAATCCTTGAAATGTTACTGGCCAGAGTGGCTTACTATTAATTAGACAATGAAACGCGAAATGTAGATTGGATTTCTGGTCGGAAACGTCTGTGCCAAAGTCGTGGGGATTTGCGACTCAGATCGCCGGTGATAGCGTTTCGGGCACCTGTGAAGCTTCTTGTTGTTTGTTGAGAAACTAATAAAAAAGAAAAGAAATATGGCTTACTATTTCTGTTTTAAACTACGAGTAATAAGTTAAGTCTACATTTGTTTGCTCATATTTTTTCTTTTTGAAGTACTTTTTTTTTTTTTATTTTTTTATTTGTCCATTTTTTCCTTTTCTTTCATCACGTGTATTCTATTTCTCTTTTTAACTTTTTATTTTACTTTTAAATTTTGTTTCGTTTTACTTTCTTTATTTTGTATAAATAGGTTTTGCATTTTCTTACTTATTTTGTGCATCGTAAGAATCACATTTTGTATTCTACGTTTCCTAAATTTATAAATAATTGTTTCTCGTTTTCTTTTCCATTTCTCGTAGTATTTCATTTCATGCCACATTAATATCGGAAACATTGAATTAAATACATTTTTTAAAAAAAACAATTCCCTAAAAAGTCATCATGTCCGAGCCTAAAGTCAAGTTTGTTCACGATTATTACAGTGAACAAAAGAAAAAAAATTACCACGACTTTGTTGGATGTTACTAATAGCGGGAGACAACGTCATATTGTATGAAAGGAAAAAAAAATAAAATAAAAACAAAGGTTGTTCGCTGTTATGTTATGAACAACTAACAAACTGATATATTTGTTTATTTTTGACCTTTCAAACGGTATAATATTGTATTCCTTTTGTTCGCTAGCAGTAAACAAAGTCATTATAATTTTTTTTCTCTAATTCGCTATCAGTAACAACGAACAAACCTAACTTTTGGCTCGGACGGGAATGTGCTTATTTTGGAATTGTTTTTTTAAAAAAACTTTATTTTATTCAATCTTTCGATTATATTACACATTTCAAAGTAGTCAACAAAGACCCAAAAGAAAAAGAGGGCCCAAGAAAATTAAAGATTAAACTAAATTCTATGAAGTAAATCAGTTCCCAAGGGGTGATGTGACTTTCAAATGTATGATAGAAATCGAGTGTCCCTATCAGACACAATAGTTTGAGGCACTCCATGATAAGGAACTACAAAAGTTTATGCATGCACAAGCTCACTAGTCCACATCTCACTTACAATTCATGGCAATAAATCGAGCTTACTTAGTCAAAGAGTCCACAAACCCATGAGGTCTCATTTTTTGCCTTAGTGCAAGGCATTCTTAAAACAAAGTCCATAGAAATATCATCCCACTTCCAAACAAGAATATGTAACTATTATAAAATCCTAACAATCACATATGCTCACTCTTGACCATTTGGTAAGACATTTTGACACAAGCTCAGTAATATTCGTCTTTATTCCAGACCACTAAAACATCATCTCCAGATCTTGATACAACTTATCTCCATCTGGTTGAATAAAATATCTTAGAGCTATGAGCCTCGTCACTAATCTCTCCTTAATGAATCACAACCATCTAGAACACATGATAATTGTAGTATATTACACTTATTGCTTCTTATACGTGGTTTATCGAGAACTTTGTTTAGGATTTTAAGGTTGAAAGTGGTCGAGATTTTCTACATTGAGTTAAATTGCCGTTGTACTTTTTTATGCCTCAATGATGATGTTCTACTTGATTCATGGATGGATCATTACATGCTTGGACGCCATTTTGTAGCTCGTGAAGGCTTTGATTGAAGAAGAGAAAAGTTCTAGGGTCCTTTGATTGAATTTCAAGCCATGTAGATGTTCTGAGGGTCATTTGATTGAGTTTTAAGTCATTTAGATATTTTGTGCATGATCTTGGGGAAGATTATAAGGGCTTCGGTCAAATTCATGAAGTACATAAGCCCCTGGAATGTTCTGTGACCAATCTCGGCCGAGATCACAGCTTCAGCCGAAGCTATGCTGAAGAAGAGTTTTGGGCTGTTCTAAGGCCAACTTCGAGCGAACTTAAGCAAGCTTCTGGCGAGATTTCAACAACTTCTGGTGAGATCATGATGACTTTGGTCGAAGCTATATTGAAGGAAATTTCTAGACTAATCTGTATCAATTTGGAGCGAGATCAATCTAGCGTCGGACGAATTTATGTGGCTTTAACCGAGACTGCTTGGCTTTGACCAAATTTGACTGCAGGCCTTCTTTCCGTTTTGTTTCTGTTCGAATTTATGAGACCTAGGATATCACTACAAATAACTATCGAAATAGCTATGGAAAAATAGCGAGGGGGTTAGTTGGTCGCCCGTGGCGACGGACAGGCGAGAGCAAACGACGTCGTCAAATGGAAAAGCAAATTAGCGACGGGACTTGTGGTCGCCAATCCGTCGCTACAAGCTTTTATTTTTTTAATTTTTTTTAAAATATTTAGCGACGAGGATAATGGTCGCTATATGGTCGCCAATGAAAACAATATTTTTTTTATTTTTTAATATATGGCGACGGGGTTTTTGGTCGCCCTTTAGTCGCCAAATTTTTTGTTTTAATAATTCATTGGCGACATTAAAGATAATACTAATAATAATAATAATAATAATAATAATAATAATAAAGAAATAATAATAACAATAATAATAATAATAATTAAAAAAAAAATACTGCAACCGATTTTTTCCTTACTGCAGCACGCAAACTTTTTTTTCATTTCCGAGGGCTAGCGACCAACCAGCGACCAGTAGGGCGGTCGCCAACTTCAGAAAGTCAAACCTCCTGTCATGTCGTTGCAGTTGGCGACCAACCAGCGACTAAAATGGTGGTCGCCAATTCCTGATGATAAAAATCGTACTATTTTGCCTCATTTCTCATTTCCTACAACTCTATTTTCATTTACCTTATACTTCTTCAATCCTTATACGCCTCATTATCTTTCCAACTCTAAATTTTCTTTTCATCCATTAATCTCATTCTCTATTTATTTTCTTTTCTTTCTTAATCTCATCCTCATCATCTTGTGGTTACAACTCATTTTCAACTCTAAAATTCTAAAAGGTTAATGTTTATTATATATTTTTTTGTATTTTTTCAATGTTCTTGATGATTATGATGATAAATTATGTTTGAATGTTTTTTTTTATGTTTCATTTTGAATTATGATGTACATTGTCATCTTCAACATGTTTTTTCATGTTATTTCCTGATGTTTATGTTAAATTATTTATGTTTTATTTTTATATTTTCGAATTATGGTATATTTTGAGCATGCTTAATGTTATAATTTATTATTGATGTAATGTTATTATTTTGTTTAATGTTATTTTTTGCCCAGTTTTTGTTTCATGATGTTTTTTTTTTATAAATTCCGAATTATGGTATAACTTGAGCATGTTTAATGTTATTTTTTTGCCTAGATTTTGTTTTATGTTATTTTCGACATATTTTTATGTTTTTTTTATATTTTCGAATAATGACATTTTTGAAACATGTTTAGTGCTAATATTTTTCTTATATTCATATTTAGTTTTAAATCGTTTTTTTAATATTTCAAGAACAATCGAAAGGTCAAAGAGCCACAGCCTACGAAATATTTACAAGAAGCACGGCAAATGGAGTTCAATAATCAATTATGGAAAGCGGTGCAAATGCTAATGTTCAGACTGCCTATGAGACTCACCAAAAGCTGACTGAACAAATTCAAAGAGAACGAGAACTCTTTTTTGAAATTCATTCAATCTCATCTCAATTTGTATCAACCCCCTCCTCCAAATGAATGATTAAATATATGTACTTTTTGTGACTTTGTACATAAACTTTAATTTTATATATATTTTCAGCTCTTTATTTTTATTTACTTGTTTTATGTGTATATATATTTATCTTAATATTACAACAAATAATATATATATATATATATATATATATATATATATATATATATATATATATATATATATATTAAAAAAGAGGCGACAGTTGGCGACAGATTGCTGGTCGCTGAGCAGGCGACCAAACAACTAGGAAAAGGTGGTCGCCAAGATGGCGACCAAATAGCTAGGAGAATGTTGGTCGCCAGAATGGCGACGGGAATCAGGTCTCCAAGTGGTCGCCAACTGTTTCTGAAAAAATGGCGAGGAAAAGACGTCCATTTTAAGATTAGCGACGAAAGAAATAGCGACCACCACGGATCCCGTCGCCTGGCCTACTTTTTGACCGTTTAGCTATCAAATGGCGACGAAATGCGTTGACGCCAATTCGATGATTATTTGTAGTGTATATATACTCTTTCTTTGAGGTTTTTTTTGAGGCTTATCTTAGAACTTTTACATTACTTTTTAGAAATTTTAGTTTATGCATTTTTTAATCTTCCTTTAATCATTCCTTATTTCAGTTAGTTGTTAATCCTTATGGTTAATTTAATTCTCAATGACTTTTCTTCCATCCCAATTTCATTGTATTGTTTTCATCATTCTCTTTTGGAATTCCATTTATCAAGGTATTATTGCTTTTTAATCTCTTAATTATGCTTATTGCTATTGGTTTTGCTTGTTTAATTGTTTTAATTGCTTATATGTATTCAAGTAGTGAGTAGTTTTCTTTCTAGGACTTGGTATGCACCATAATATGCAATTATAGAATAGATTTTTGGGGAATTTGTTGGTTATAACAATCCAGGGAAGATTGAATATGTTATATCCACTTAAGTTAAAAGCGCGTGTTTGGCAAATGACTGATAGCTGATTATAGTGACTGATTTGTCCAGCTGATTTTATTAACTGGTTTGACCAACTAATTTTATTAACTGGTTTGACCAGCTGATTTTGAATCCGTTACTATAAACAGTTTATTCATATCAATAAGCTGTTTCAACCAGCTAATTCACCAAACACTAGCATTAGTTGGTTTGACCTCCCAACCCTCTATTTGTATCAAAATAAGCTAAAAATTGCTCAATAAGCTAATATGCCAAATGCCTCCAAAGTCTTTTAGCTTTTGATGTTCCGAAATATGAAAGTTGATGTAGAAAAGTATATTAGTCTTAAGTACAAAAAAGTTAAATTCTTTTTATCCCCATTCAAAATCACGAAAGTTGAGAATTATTAAAATTATGAAAGTTGATATTAAGATAGAATGTTTTCAATTCGTAATTAGTCGATTAGCATCCCAAAAAAGACTAATTAGATATTCCACCTAAAACCTAGATGACATAACCAACATTGAACTTAATTGTCTAATCCTATGCATGTTAGTGCGGATTTCCATTGCCATAGGATTTCCTCGTACAATTGATTGAGAGAATCCAATTTGGGGGGGGGGGGGGGGGGTCACCTTAAGAAAGCCCGCACGATCAACTATCGAATTTCTTGGAGAAGTGTGACACCATTAACATCAACGATATCTCTAATAAAGATGCCATCAAACTAAGACTCTTTCCGTTCAGCTTGAGAGACAAAGCCAAAACTTGGCATAAGTCTAAGCCACCCAATAAATATTCTTGTGTAATTATTTTTGTTTAAGTGTTGGATTTTTTTTTTCATTAAAAGGCAATTGTTAGATTATTTTTCAGGCAGAAAACGGGTAAATACAATATAGTAAGATCTTCTAGTGGTATCCTAGATTTCAAGAGTTAAGGAAAGATGTTTGAATCATATAGGTTAGGAGAACCTTAGGCGGAGGAATATGCTATATTTGTAGTTGAATGTTGATAATAATTTTGCGTGTTTTGTCCAAGTTATTTTTAGATACTTTTCTTCCCCTTATAATTTGCTGCATACATAATTTTTTCTAAACGGATTTCAAACCTTTAAGACTACCTTCGAAAGAAAAGTAAAAAACATTCAAACTCAATTCACTCTTCCTCTTAAGAGTTTTTGGTCTACTATTGAACCTTCCACCTTGTTTCAATTATGTTTTAACCTTTATGTTCACGGCATGTAGACCATTAGGGTCGTTGGTTGGTAGAACAAAGATTTTGGAGTTATATGTTCCTATTTTTGAGAACTAACTCTAAAAACTAAAAATTATTTAGCAAATCAAAAACCAACCTTTAAATACAAAAAGCAATTAAAAAAAATGTAATTACCATCTAAATAATTTGTCCCTTAAAATTTTGTAAATAGAAAACTGTTGGAGTTTTGGTGTGACTTTGAGTGCACAAATAATGTATGATGAGTTTGGTGTTGTGTGTATGTGTGTGTATGATGATGTAGGAATCATTACGGACCTTCTGATGAGCGCTCGACGCACATGTAGCATGCTCGACCGAGCCAGTTGGCTCGACCAAGTCAGTAGGTATTCTGATCTGTTGCTCAACTAAAAAAGCAAGTCGCTCGATCAAGGCCATTTCGCTCGATCGGTCGAGCGGGAGTCCAGAATGCAATCTGTTTTCTTGCGCGACAAGTTTTATGGGAATGTTTTAATGTGGGCCTTTGCCCAATCACTGGTACACGGCTACTACTATTAATAGGAGCCTCATACACTCACTTTAATGTATATGATTAACCCTAGCCAAACAAAAAACCCATCTTCTTTATCTTCTCCAAGTTTAATACTCCATTGTAAGAGTTTTTGAGAACTCCATTGTTTTTTACATAATCAAGCAAGCTAACCACCATCGAGGACGTAACCCACATTGGGGTGTGTTTTTGATTTTGCTTTCTTTCTTATTGTTTCTCATTACTTATTATTAAAGATTGTTGTTTACTTATATTGAACACTCTTGCCATTGGTCTTAGGTGTATTCTAAGAATAAAATTTAAAACATTAAACCTTAGTGTGTTTGTTTTATCAAAAACATATATGGCAACAATAACCACACGACCATAGGAAATTTCATCATCCCATCTTAGATGACTTATTTGGTCAAATAAAGGCCGAGTTCAACCGTATTGAATGGGAAAAATTTATCTTATGTTGGTCATGTATGTAGCTTCTTATAATTCTTTTTTAAAGTAGAAAATAATAAAAGACGACTTCAGTGGTCTAACAAATACTCCATTTATGACATTTTAGACTGTTAATTTCTTCCTTTCAAAAAAAAAAAGACTGTTAATTTCTTTTTCTATTTCAATAATTACAAAAATGATGTCATTATTCGATCTTTTTGCCTTAGCTTGCTTATTAAAGGTTTTCGGCATCTTATTTCTTTAGCAAAGTTTATCCGCAAGACTTATTTTTGATGACTCACAAGTCGCAAACAAAATATGAACAGATGTTTCAATTCCGATGTTTCTGCGAGTTTTACCAATAATTAATACTTTCTTCCTTATTTGATGGAGTTCTACGAGAATTGTTTATACATAAAGAAAGAAAAATAAATTTTTTTAGATAATATATAAATTTATTTTAGTGAATAATAAATCTGATGAAGGAAAAGTACTAACCATAAACATTTAAAAAATATTTAAAGGAAGTTAATGAGAAAAATATTAGGGGTTATTTGTCAATTAGCTGTTGGCTTTTTTAGTTGACTAGTTTGATCAGTTGGAAATATTGACTGCTTTTGTTGGCTTTTAAGTTATCTGAAAAAGATAGCTATTTGTGGAGATGTTTGGTAAATTTGAGTATTGGTTGTTGACCGTCTATTAGAGAAAAAATGGGCCAACAAGCCAAAAGTCAACCAAAAAGATTAACTGCAGCGAGTGTTTTCAGTTGGCTCAAAAGCAAGCTTTTCAGTTGTTTTAAAAACCATTTACCAAACATCTTTTGTTGCTGTTTGACCAACCAACAGGTCAAAAGCCAAAAGTCAAATAAAAAGTTAAGTTAAAAGCTAAGAACCAAACACATAGACCACAACTAATAAAAAATGTTTTTATAAAGTTTAGTCAAAATATATGAAGATCATAAGAAATATAAAAATGTTAAAATAGAGTTAATTACAGATATTTGGAGACCATGAAAATTACTTTTGTTCAAAATTTTTAATATAAATAGAAAGTTATTTATGGAAAAACAAATAAAATACCCAAAAATATCAAAAAAAAAATTCTTAAAGGAACACAAAGAAAAAAAGAAGAAGCATGTTGCAACATTTTCGATTGTTGAGTATATATTGAGGTCTAGCCTTTATTGAATAATTGTCGAGGAGTTGCCTTGGTGGGGAGACATGGATATAAAAACAATACTCAAATTATCCTCCCAACACTTGTTTGGGTGGGTATATGTGGTGAAATGTTTCAATGAGGTAGGTCATAGGTGGATTAAGAAAAAATATTGAATAAATTAAAAACATCGAATACAAAATGTATAATTAGATCACTTGGGGATTATTTTTTGTTTTGTTTTGTTTTATAGTATAAGCTAGATTTTTAAAACCCAAACATTATTTTGGGTCGTTATCTTATATAAAAATTAAACGAATAATCATGTAATGTAACAACAATAATTATTTCAATAAAAATTTTTTATATAAAAAGAAACTATTGAAATGAAATTTAGAATTTTAAAATGGTAAATGACTTTACGAAAAATTGATAATTTCCTATAAATTATTTTTGATTGTTAACAAGTAATTGTCAATATTCTTAAATTATTATTAATATTGTTTAATAAGTTTATCTCTCTTCTTTTTGTTTTTCCCGTTTAGATTAATAATTCACTTTAAGAAAGACAAAAATTCCAATAAATTATTTTAGAAAGATATATCATCATCATCATCATCCTATCCAGTGTATTCCGCTCATAGAAAAACTATAGACAGGGTTTAGGGAGGGAAGGACAGCGGCAACTCATACCCATAAAGGAGAGCGCGACCAAAGAAGTCCCCCGATTCGAGAAAGATAAGGAGACATATCTACACGGAAAAGATAAATTAAATGCATATAAATAAAATAAATAAGTAGAACCAACTACAAAATAGAAGAAAACAAAAAACTAATAATAAAAGAAATGAGAGAAGCAAGATGGCAAGAACACCAAAAGGTAATCTAAGAGGACATCAGTAGTTTAAAACATGGATATGGCGCCTCCAACTACCCCTATCCCTAGTAAGGCCCACAAAGAGGTTTAACTCATGTAAGTCAACTTTTATTTGCTCATCCCAAGTTCTCCTGGGTCTTTCTCGACTCCTCTTACCCTCTACTATAATGCTTTCTACCCTCCTCATAGGGGCGACGAAAGTCTTTCTCTGTACATGTCCAAACCACCTCAATCTATTTTCGCGCATTTTTCCAAAAATAGGGGCTACCCCTAATTTGTCCCTCAACTCTTGGTTCTTAATTCGATCAATCAATGTGTGCCCACACATCCACCTTAGCATACGCATTTCTGTTACTTCCATCTTATGTTCAAACATCTTCTTTACATGCCAACATTCGGTCTCATATAGCAGAGCAGGTCTGATTGCTGCCCGGTAGAATTGTCCTTTTAACTTTCTTTGGAATTTCATATCATATAGCACCGCGGTGGCTGCTCGCCACTTGAGCCAACCCGCTTGTATACGATGATTTACATCTCCGTCAATCTCCCCATCCCTTTGAATGATCAATTCCAAATACTTCAACTTGGTCATACTTTTAACAACTGCTTCATCAATGGACACCTCTGGTTCATCTACTGGTGCTGTTCCACTAAAGTCACAGCGCAAATACTTGGTCTTCGTACGACTAATGCGCAACCCTTTACCTTCTAAATCTTCCCTCCACTCATCCAATTTATTACTAACCTCCTCTCTATTTTCCGCTACCAGCACTATGTCGTTAGCGAATAGCATGCACCATGAGACTGTCTCCCAAATACATTTAGAAATCTCTTCCATAATGACAGTAAAAATGAAGGGCTTAGAGCCAATCCCTGATGTAGTCCAACTTTAACCGGAAAACGCGCTGTTATCGCCACTGGTGTTTCAATGTTAGTCGAAACTCTGTCATACATATCCCGTATAGCCTCAATGTACACCGAAGAAATACCTCTAGCCTTAAGGCTATCCCAGATGACACGTCGTGGTATGCTATCATATGCTTTCTCCAAGTCCATGAACACCATATGCAGATCTTTCTTTCGCTCCCTATATTTCTCCATCAGTCTCCACAAAACATGAATTGCCTCAATGGTTGACCTTCTTGGCATAATATCGAATTAGTTCTTTCTAATCACTGTTACCTGTCTAATTCTCCTCTTTATCACTCTTTCCCACAATTTCATTGTGTGGCTTAGAAGTTTGATACCTCTATAGTTCCCGCATACTTGCGTATCGCTTTTGTTCTTAAACAGAGGTATTCTTCTGGCATCTTATGTGTCCTCAAAATAATATTAAAGAGGTTAATAAGCCAACGAATGCCCTCTTCTCCTAAACCCCTCCACACCTCAATCGGAATGTTATATGGCCCGACTGCCTTTGTTCTCCCAATCTTTTTGAGAGCTTCTCCTACATCTTCTGTGGTAACATAATTCCTTGACCCATATTCCAGTGGTCTTTGAACGTCAGAAATTTGATTATCCGCCTCCTTTGGCCCCCTAGACTCATTGAGTAGCTGAGAGAAACTAAACGTCTCCGTGTTTGAGAACTAAAAGTTCTCGAAGCTTATTTTGGAAATGATATTTTAAAAAAGCGCTTCTTTTCAATGGGCGAGTCAGAACGATTTCTTATCGAGTTGGTTGGGTCAGTTAGGGTGAAAATATTAACAGATTAAGTGAAAGATTGAATAAAATGAACTTTAATTAAAAAGATTTCCTTTGAAATATTTTAATTTTCAAAATAAGCATCTTGCATCTGAGCTTAAGGTTAGAGTTGTTCACTGTTAGAACAAGAAGAATATGTTAAAAGTTTTAAAAAATTTACATGATATTTTTACTGTTACTAACAGTAAACAAAAAGAAGACAATATCATAGCTTTTATAAAGAAAAACATCAAAAAAAAGAAAAAAAAAATCAATTGCATGGCTTCACTATTTATAACAGCAAACTATTCTTTGTTTTTTTTTTCGTCCTTTTAAAAGTTATAACATTTTCTTTCTTTTATTCGGTGTTGGTAACAAATTAGAGGTTCAATGGGCCAGATACAGGCTGGACTTAAATAAATATGGGTCGGGTTGGATAAGGGCTCTTTAACCTTAATTTGGGCTTTACATGGGCTGTGCTTTCTGGTCTGGCCCAACCTGGCTCATTTTAATAACTAAAAATTTATAATCCTTATTGATCAATTTGTAATAATTAAATTATCAATTATAATAATTAAATTATAGAATTGTTAATAATCTCCATTAGTATTGTCATTTATTATAATTAAATTATTCATTAATTATGCTATTTACAAAACCCATTTTCGGCCCTTATTAAGCCCTTTTATAGCCCGCTCCATTTTAGTTGTAGTGCAACCCATTTTCAGCTCAAACCATTTTCAACCCGACCCTTACAAAATCTTTCTAAAAACGGGCCGGATAAGGGCTCATAATGGGGTCTCGACCCATTCAACACCCCTAGGACTAACAACCATCAAAATCATGATGATTTTTTTGTCTTTTGACATATTCTTCTCTTGTTCGTTGTTAGTAACAGCGAACAATCTTTGATCTTAAACTCGAATGTAAAGACACTTTTTTTATTCAAAATTGGGCGCCTTCAACTTCTTTTAATTTCATTCAAACATTTAAATTCTTTTCTCCTAAATCAACTAATAATAATAATTTATCTCACATATGGGTAACTTTGGAAGAAGGAAAGGTTTTGTAGTTAAATATGAATAAAGGAGGTATTAATTTTCATTAACACTATATTTGAGTAGAGAGAAATTAAGGAAAAAGGTAGGGAGGAGATTTAGAAGGATGAAAAACTTGTTTGGATAACAAAAAAAAAGTAGAGGAATTTGGAGGAAAACATGTGCATACTTTGTTAAAAATACAATTTCTTCTAAAATGGAAAAAATTATAGGGAAACTACTAATTTCTTTTCTTTTCTTTTCTCTTTTATCCTCTTTTAAACAAACAAAGAACATTTTTTCTTTTTACCCTTCCCCTTCCTTTCCTTGCTTCTCCTTCACTTTTTTTTTTTTTTTTTTTTTTTTCTCTTCTACTTTGCCATCCAAATATAATATAAAAGAAAAAAATTATACTTAAATGCGAAAACTGGTGTAAATAGAATTTGAAAGAAAAATTATATTTACTCTAGACAATTTGGAAAAAAATAATTATGCAGTCATAATAACAAGGTTTGCAACTTTTTTTATTCAAAAGAAAAGGTTGCAAATTTTGAAAAATCTGATACAATACATGAAATTTGTAAAACTTTAGGTCAATTGATATTGATATAATTAGTTACTTTTGACCAATTTCAAAGAACTTGTAAATTTTAATCCAAAAAACTTTTGTTTTCACACAAATTCTAAAAATAATTTGTATTAACATTTATCAAAATCATCTAAAAACGAAAAAAACTGATTAAGATTTGCTGTAATACAAATTTTTAAAAAAACCAAACAAAAAAGGATTGATGTAATAAACTCTAATAATTAGAACAATAATTTATAATGGTATTATTTTTTATTTGTTTGTAATTTGTAAGTCAATTTATACTTTGTATTTAATTTGTAAGTTAAACAAAGTAAAGTGGGATTATTTTTTATCTTATATTTTCTTCTAAATTTTAGTAATATCAACTACTTTCTTTGGTTTTTTTCTTTGTACACTTTAGATTTTTTATTTTAAGAGAGAGAAATTTAAATTATAGTTTTGAGATATATATCGAAAAATAAAATATATTCAGGTGAAAGTTTATTAGATTCTCTTAATGCATAGTTTTTTATAATATAACTTTTATTATGTGTATATTTGGATATTATAGCTCAAAATTTAATTTGAAATGTTTATAAAAAATAAAGTTGACAAACAAAAAATTATAGAGAAAGAATATATTTTAAATTTGTACAATTTATAATATGAAAATATAGACTATTCAATTAGATAGTGTTTGAAATAAATCAAACACATATATAGAAATGGAAAGAACATATATATATTTTAAAATCAAAAGAAACTTTTTAATGCTAAAATGTTGGATAAATATTAAATACTCCCTCCGAACCAATTTAGATGTCCCATTTGCTTGGGCACGGTTATTAAGGATGGTGTGGGGTCCATTAAAAAGGGTAAGTAGTGAAGGGTAGTTGGGTAAGTAAGGTATATGGGGGTATATTCGTAATTACTTGTGTGAACTAAGGATATTTAGGTAAAAAAAGATTGACAAAAATAAAAATAAGACAACTAAAAAAACTTTGCCAAAAGAAATGAGACAACTAAATTGATTCGGAGGGAGTATAAAACAAAAGTTAGCCCCTACATAGGAAATTTCATATGTTTATGATTCCATCATCTATGACTTATTGGGTCAAGTAAAGGTTGAGTTTAATAGTTAGATTGGACCCATTTTATGGCATTTTGTGACATCACATTCTTAATGTCTAAATTCCTCCATCTAGCACCAAATGTGTTGACACAAAAATTAAAAATGGATATAATTGATTAATATAGTATTAGAATTAAAAAAAGAATATACAGTACAAAATAATGGGATTATATTAAAAATAAAAATAAGATAAAATGATCAAGACATATTAAAATAAAAAAAATTAAACGATCTAAATAATAAAGAAAAGTATTAGAAAAAAAATGAAAGACAATTCTTACCTGCTTTCTAGCCATTTTGGACCGGAGATCATTATTCTCACTTAAGTCACAAATGATATCAACACTCAACGTAGCGTGTATGATGGGCCACGGCGTCTTTGATTATTCTAAATAAGAAATAATTTTAGTAGGCTTTTCAGTCTTATTTTCCATCCAATCTATTAATTTTCAATTTTTAATTTCTATACACCACTAATATACATTTTGTAATATCTACCCTATTAGTCAAATTATATTTACAAATTCTCATTTAAGACGATTTTAATGTGAAACAGTCTTAAATTGAGTTATATATTTTAACTAAATAAATTAAAAATCCACTTTCATACTTAAATATTCATTTTCACACTTAAATATTTATTTTAGTTATTTAATACTTAATACGTCATTTTGGATGTTACTTTGGATATTAATCCACTCATTTATTAAAATTTGAGTTCTTTGTATAAATCTGATTCTAGAGGTGTCCATATGAGTGTGGACGAACTTTGGATATAATATCTCGGGTCGGATCAGGGTCGTTCCTGGCCCTAAGAAAGGTAGACATTTGCCTATGGCCTAAAGTTAAAAAGGGGCCAAATACTTCAATTCACCAAAGTTATCAGGTAAGACGTAGAACACAACTTGTCAAATTGCAACTTTACTTTGGTTAAACACCCATTAAAGACCAAAATAGACAATCTAAAAAGGAGCCCATCACTTTCATATGCAACAAATATTTAATTTATGACCAAACCTAGTACTTCCTCGTACGTTTGCCTATAAATATATATAGTGCAATAGACCTGATCTTACAAACAAAATATATGCTTGATTTGATTTAAGTAACGTAAGGCAAAATGTTATTCATTCTCTTAATTGTAGCACTATTTCTTGTTTTTCTTCTTATTTTAAAACAAAGGAAAAATGAACAAAATCGTCTTCCACCGGGGCCTAAAAGACTTCCGTTTATTGGTAATCTTCATCAGTTTGATCCCTCAAAACCGACTCATATTTTCTTCTCAAAATTAGCCAAAATGTATGGGCCAATAATGAGCTTGCAGCTTGGCCAACGAACTATGGTTATGATTCAATCTCCTCGTATAGCCAAACAATTTTTGTTAGCACAAGGTAATAATTATTATAACAGATTTTTACCTGTTGGTGCACGAATGTTTAGTTACAATGGTTTGGGTGTATTTTTTTCCCCTTATAATGAGAATTATGTAGAAATGAAGAAGATGTTTGTCGTTCATCTTTTAAATTCTAAAAGAGTTGAATCTTTTGCTTCCATACGACAAGAAGAAGTTACACGGGTTATTCATAAGATTTCATCTCTTTCTTCCGCTGCTCAAGTCGTCAATTTGAGTGATTTTGCTATAAATTTTACAAACTCTACAATAAGTCGAGTTGCTTTTGGAAAAAGGTATATATTATCTATATATAGATATCTCATCTATTTCCTTCTAATATATTAGTTAAAAATAGAGTATGTTAAGGTACTAACTCAACTAAAAGTTTACAAGTTTATAGTTGAGGCCACATAATATGTTATATGCTCTAACATGCTCTTCACACACGATCCCTTCGTTAGCTTCTGATACCATATTCAATCAAAAGTTTAAGCTTATGGTTGAGGCAAGGATATGTTATAGACCGTAACACATCCCCTCACACGAGAGCCTTTCGGGCTAGAAGTGTGGATGCAACACATGCTCTTCTCATATCCGGCATTAATATTTCACTTTAAATGAGGGGTGGTTGAGATTTGAACCCGTGACCTCTTGTCACGTTGGCTTCTGATACAATGTCAAGTAATCAACCCAGACAAAAGCATAAACTTATGGTTTGAAGCTCCATGATTGTATACTCTTAACATTATATATTTATTTTATATAAACTAAAAAATAGTAAATTTGGTTATACAGGTATGATGATGAGGATGGGTCAAGGAGCAGCTTTCATGGTCTTCTAAATGAAGCTCAAGCATTATTTGCAGGTTTCTTTTTTGCTGATCATTTTCCTGGACTTGGTTGGGTAGATAAGGTAACGGGACAATACTCTAGACTTGAAAAGACGTTTAAAAAGATGGATGAGTTTTATGAAAAAGTCATTCAAGACCATCTCTACAAGCCTAAATCTAGTGAGCAAGAGGATATCATTGATATTCTTCTCCAACTCAAGAAAGACAATTCCTTTGCATTTGACCTCACTATGGAACATATCAAAGCAACTTTGATGGTAATTTATTCATTTTCATGCATTACCTCCATAAAATTTTAAGATTTCATGAAAAAATTATCTACTCCTATAAGTTATATCATGAATCTTATGTTTAAATATTGAAAATTTATATTCTACTAAATTATATATTATCAATTTTTATAGGATATTTTCATTGGTGGAACAGACACGACCGCAGCATCAATAGTGTGGGTAATGACTGAGCTAATGAGGAATCCCAGTGTAATGGAAAAAGTCCAAAAGGAAATTAGAAGTATAAACAAAAACAAGAATTATATTGAAGAGCATGATCTTGTAAATCTTGAATATTTTAAGGCAGTGGTGAAGGAAACATTCCGATTGCATCCACCACTTCCGTTACTGATTCCACGAGAATCAGTTAAGAAAAGTAGCATTGATGGATATGATATTTTACCTAAAACTACAATATCTATTAACTTATGGGCACTCGGAAGAGACCCTGAAGTTTGGACGGATGCAAATTTATTTCTTCCAGAGAGGTTTATGGGAAGTTCAAAAAGTTTCTTAGGACAAGATTTTGAAATGATTCCTTTCGGAGCTGGAAAACGAATGTGTCCTGGTATAAACTTTGGTGTTCTTAACATGGAGCTTGTGGTTGCAAATTTACTATACACTTTTAACTGGAAATTACCAATTAACGTTAAGAAAGAAGACATTAACACTGAAGTGAAACTCGGAATAACTATGCATAAGAAAAATCCACTTTCCCTTATAGCAAATAAAGTTGGCTAATAAGTAAATAATAAATAAAGTGTTCAACGTTTAAGGAACCTTAGCTTCACATAAACATAGATCTAAATCTAATAAACTTCATGTGCATTTGCTATTATATTGTCACTTTTGTTTTTGTTTTATTTTAAGAGCCGTAATCAATTTCTTGATGTACTATTGTATATACGGATCAAAAATAATATTTCCACTTCATATATTATATAGTTCAAATCACCGTTATAATAATAACTCTAAATCTAATTATCAATAATAGTTTTTTCTTTTTTTTTTTTATAAATTTTAAAGTTATCATCATCGTTATATTAATATTAACTTTTTTAGTATATATTATTATAATCATAATTATTATGAAAATTATTGTTATTGCGATTATTATTTTTCTTATTAATTATTATCAGCGTTAAATAGTATTAAAATTCAAATTATTAGTAAGAAAAATTAGCATAAATAGGCCAACGCATTATTGATATATTTAAAAAGGAGTAGTAAGCTATATGTTGCTTTTAAATAACATGCAACTCAATAATCGGTGAACATTTTATGATGCTTGTAGAAACTAGAAAACATGACACGTATTAGGGGTGATTTTGGAGTGTTCAGGATGCCTAATCATATAGGACCCCAAAATTAAAGAGTCTCGTATAAAATAATTATATTAAAATAAAGTCAAGTACTTAATAATAGTTTAATTAATTATATTAATGATTTACAGGATCAAATCCTATTAATAACATTTTTTTTCCCTCCTTTCTTTATCTATTAACAAAATAATCATTTTAACTCCCAAACATCTTCACTTACATTGTTTAATTTTCATACATTCATTAAACATCAATAGTCACCAACTTTTCTATTATTTTTCATCAAGCCATTACCTTTTTTCTCTTTCTTAACATTAGAGATGAAAATTTAATTTTTTTAAAAAATTAGTTAATTTAATTTTTATAAAATTAATATATGTGTAATTAGAAATTATGTTGAGTTTTTATTTAATTATAGTACTTAAAAATATAATTGTATTGAATTTTTATTTTAATTTAAAAAAATCTCTCTTAATTATGGAAAGCCTCAAGCCCTCAAGTTTAGAAATTAACGCAAAATAAATTGGACCCTTAAAATACTATGCACTGCCCGGATGCACACTCAGGTGTACTTATTTTGGAAATTAATTACTCCCTTCGAACCAATTTAAATGTCTCATTTGTTTGGGCACGGTTATTAAGGATGGTGTGGGGTCCATTAAAAAGGGTAAGTAGTAAAAGGTAAATAGTGAAGGGTAAGTAGTGAAGGGTAGTTGGGTAAGTAAAGTATATGGGGGTATATTCGTAATTACTTGTGTGAACTAAGGATTTTTTAAGTAAAAAAATATTGACAAAAATAAAAATGAGACAACTAAAAAGACTTTGTCAAATAATGAAATGGGACAACTAAATTGATTCGGAGGGAGTAGTATATTGCTTCCGTCCTTAACGACAACAAGTGAATAGGAGACTTTCCAAAATGAATCGCATAAAAAGTACGTTGTGCTATAAATAGTTAAGACATAATAATTTTTAAGTGATACTTTAATTAGCTACTTTTATTGAGAATTTTTTTTTACATGTTAAATTAGGTACAATTGTATAGATTGATTCCAAAGAATGAGAACTCAATAAGAACTAAAGCTTTTACATCTTAAAAAAAAAAAGAAAAAAGCTTCCCAATTTTTGGTGTTTCAATTATAAAAATGAAACCTTTTACATATGGAGTATCATTTAAAATTCAGGCTTTTGGATGCATTTTATTAAAAAATCTCAACTTTTAAATATTATTTAAAAATCTTAACGTTAAAAAAATTAAAAGAAAAGATAAATGGACCAATAATATAATGACATGTATTTATTTTTACTTTTTATAGTGGTCATTATTAGGATGGGTGATTTAAAATAAAATACTCCTAAATTTGGGATTTTGATATGAAGACGTAAAGTTAGAATTTTTATAATTAAAGCACCTAAAGTTGGCATGTTTAAAATCAAATTTTCCATAATTTATTTGTATTTTATTCTAAATCATTATTATTATTATTATTATTATTATTATTATTATTATTATTATTATTATTATTGTTGTTGTTGTTATTATTATTTAATTGCTTTTTGTTATTGTAGTTAATTTATTGAAAAGTAGTAAATAATAATTTGTTTTATTTAAGATTTAAATATTAGGAAAATTTATTGTAAATAATAAATTTATTGTAAATAATAAATTTATTGTAGTTAATTTATTGAAAAGTAGTAAATAATAAATTTATTGTAAAATATTAGGAAAATTTACTTAGAATAGTCCAACTTTTTATTGATTTTTCTATAATAATCCCAAATTTTAATTAACCATGAATAATCTCAACTTTAGAGTCATTTACCCAAGAACATTGTTACTCAAATGGTGATCGATTTTTGCATGTTAATTGTCGCAAAACAAAGAAAGATAAATAATAAATCAAAAATATTAAAAATTAAAAGTTAATATCAAAAAATAAAATTACTTGATTTCTCTTTTTAAGTTTTTAAAATTTTTTTGATTATTTTATGATTTAATTTTATATTTATTTTTTTTTATTTTTTAAGCAAAATGACTTGTTGTATGGGTAAAAGGGTCACTTTGATGCATTCTTAGCAAACACCCCTCATAGTTGAGATTACTTTTGATTAATTAAAAGTTGAGATTATTGTAGAAAAATCAGTAAAAGATTAGATTATTTTAGATAATTTATCCAAATTATTATTATTTATTCTTGAAAAAACTACAACTATAGAGGACGCACCAAACGCTTCTTTTCTGGGTGTAGGTTAAGGATGGCTGTGGCCTGTGGGTATGAGATGGTTTTAAAGGTCGACAACATAAAAGACGAGGGTGGCGGAGATTTTACTGGTGTCAATTTCTGGGTTCATTAGATGGAGATTTTGTCTATTCATCAGGGAGATGGCGTTTAGGATGGGTTGGTGAAGTACGGGATAGGTTGGTAAAGGGTTTTTTTTTTTTTTTTTTTTTTTTTTTTTTTTTTTTGTTTTATTTTAGTTTCCTTTTTTTTTTATTAGGCAAGATAACCAGTGACGAAGTCAGGATTGTCAATTAGGGGGTTAAATTATCGATATACTAGCAAGTTATTTATCATATAAAAACTAGGTAAACTATTAAATTTGAACTTCATTTAGATTGAAATTAACTTGAATCATAGTAAAAATTATGGGGTATTTGACAAATAGAAGTTGAAGCTTTTCTATCATTACACCTTTT
The DNA here is from genome assembly GCF_026212465.1 of Amaranthus tricolor. Classification (NCBI taxonomy): domain Eukaryota; kingdom Viridiplantae; phylum Streptophyta; class Magnoliopsida; order Caryophyllales; family Amaranthaceae; genus Amaranthus; species Amaranthus tricolor. The sequence goes on along the minus strand of NC_080050.1, from coordinate 23,459,371 downwards.
GAAAAAAAAAAGCAACGTATTTTTGACTCTATTTATTTGTCTTCTAACTCTCCAAAAAAACACTATTAAAATTAAGATAAGAAAAACATAAAGACACACACTAAAAAGGATAGTAATTTCTGTTACAATTATGTACTCTTAAATTATATAATATATTAATACGGAGGCTGAAGCCAAAATTACAATGAATCCCATTTTCGGCAAGGAGGTTGGGCCTCTGTCGGCCCCTAGTGTGGCTTCGCCCATGAAAATAACCTAGTTATCAATGAGTTACGAATGTTACAAGAAAACACATTTTTTTGAGTGAAAACACGCCTTATAAGTTTGTATTATTTATTGTTAATAGATAATTAATATTATATAAGGAAAAAGTTAAAAAAAAAGAAGGTATTTTTCCACAATTTTGATTAAAAATGTAATTTTACTTAGCTTTTAGGGGCCTAATTGTTGAAACTAGATTAAGGCCTTTAAAATTTTTAAAATAACTCTTACCATAATCAAAATTTGTTGAATGTTAATTTTTTTCGTTAGTTGAGTATAATTATTTTTTTGTTAAAATTATTTCGTTTATCTTTTTTTTTTTGGATCTACCCCTAGGCCCTCCCCAATCCGTGATTATAGCCGCTATGAATTGAATATATTGAATGTAATGATAATGATTTATATTTGTTTTATATCACCGTTGAATATAGGATATATATTTTTGAATAATATCATGAAAACATTGATTAAAACCCTTGTTGAATATTTGACATTTTACTCTTAAAAGTTTTGGCAAAAAAATAATCTTAGGTTGAAACACGTTTCATAATAATGTATTTGTAGAAAATCATAATGCGGAAATAAAGATTGATTTTGGTTTTGAATACTTGGTTTGTATTGAATTATAATGAGAGATACTACCTCAATTTATATAAGTAATAAGGACTAAAATAAGAAAACAAAATATTAACCTAAACCTAAATAATTAGGAAATAAAATAACCTTAATATTAAAAATATTAAAAATATCTTAATTTCCTAAAACATAACATTCTGAAATATTATCTTTATTTTATTCTACTTTCTATTTTCCTACACTCCCCCTAAACTTAAGTCTTGGGATCATCTAAACCGAACTTGCACAATAATTTCTAACTCTTCAAATCCAATCGCCTTTAATAGAAAGTCCGCTAGTTGATGTTTTGATTTAACAAAGAAAATTTTGATATTCTGATCTGCAAAATTTTCATAATTGATTTTCTACTTTTCGGGTTTAGATAAAAGGTAAAGAAACAAATTGAGTTGGTTTATTTTATTATTGGGTGAAGGTCAGAACAATGATACGAATATGGGTTTAATGAAACGGGTTTGATAGGGATTTGGGTAAGGTTATTTGAAAAAGAGGTACACAAAAAGTATTTTTCATATGCACCAATTTTCTTTCCTGCCTCCTTTTTCTCTTTCTTCTCGGTTGTTCTAATTTCTTTGTTACCTGCTACCTTCTAAACTTCTTTATGACATGTTGCCTTTATCTCACTTTTCTCCATTATTTTAGATGGACTGCTATTGTAAGCTCTGGTGACCATTATAGCGGTGGTTGTTGGAGTTGCTCCAGAAATACTCAAGTTTATCTTGTCGTCGGTGTCTCCTGCATTTCTCCCCCTTGCGACCTCACGGTGGATGAGATTGTTCATGGGAAGTAGCGAAATTGGCCTGAGAAAGATGTGAATCTAAGTCCACAAGTCATGAGCAGTAGTAGTATAGTCAAGAATACAATCAATAATGGTGGGTTCAAGACTTACAAGGACCCAAGAGATCACCAATTTATCACTTTGGATCCATTGTTGATCTCTGGTGGTAGGAGGGGCGGCAATGATATAATCGAGTCGCCCCGATCATCAATTTCACTCTGAATTTCTTTACACCACTTCGTGTAATTTTTGAAATTTAATTTTTCAGAAATTTCTCGCCAAGTATGAATTTTTTGTTGTATTTTTGGATAAGTTGGAACAAGTGTTTTTTTGAGTCATAGAAATCATAATTCTTGTTTGGTTTTTGTTTTTGATTTGGTTTGGTTTAATTGGTTTTTGTTTTGATTGATTTTGGTCGATTATGATCAATGGTAAAATACCGATAGAGTTTTTTCGTCCAAGAAACCTTATGGCGATGATACCATATAGAAAATCATAATGCGGAAATTGTAACACCCCGATATTTTCTCGATTTTTTTTTCCCTGATATATTTAATAATTTACTAGTAATATTATATATATATATATATATATATATATATATATATATATATATATATATATATATATATATATATATATATATATATATATATATATATATATATATATATATATATATTATTTATTATTGGGCTTGGTCATGAGATTTGCAATCCTTTTTGGCAATTAGAATTATTTGGGCCCAAACTTTTCCTTAACTCATCTTTTATTTTCAAAAAAAAAAAAGAAAATAGGAGGGACTCTTGTTGGAGCTTGTAACTCCCTTAGGGTAATGAAGGATCAAGGCATTAATCCCATATAATTAACCCTTCTTAATTCCTTAATCATTTTCATTTTGACATCCTTTCTTTTCTAAAGTTTCCAAAGACAAAAAAAAACATATCCTTTCAAAATTCCTCCTAATCCACATTCCTAACTCCATTACACTTGATCATTAGGTGTTTTCCTTTATAATTGTAAGTGTAATTCTTAATCTATGTTGATTCTTAAGTTTTAATTTAAAATTCTATGATTATTATATGTTTTATTTTATAATTCATGTTTAATTTAAGAATTTAAAATTTCATGTATGATTTTGGGATGTATTTTTCTATCTAAATTGATGAAGAATGTTTCTTTTTAGAGTTTTTAGATATGCATATATGTGAAGAATATGATTGGTTTGTGTGATGGGTGATTTTGAAATTTATATATAAAAATGAATGTTCATGTAAAAAAAATGTGTGTGGTTAAAGAAATTATTGTTGAACAATGAATTTAATCTCAAAGATGGTTCATAAGAATTATATAAATTTGGTTATTGATATTTAATAGGCAATGTACCATTTGGAATTCATTTGTTGATGAAATTTTGGTGAATCCCGTAGGGTTAGAAAAATGTTAAAAAAATCTGTTTTAGGGACACTTTTTGGCTTGAAAATAGGTTTAAAATACTTAGAGTACATTATGAATTATGAAAATTGGTACCCGGGGGTTTTGACGCCTTCCGGACGCAACGGTGAAGTCGGATTTTCAGTTTGACAGTTTTAAATTGCGTTTCTGGACAGATTATGTATGCTGTCCTGTTTTGTGCGTTTACCATGTTATAGTATGTGATGGATGTTCATGATGTGTGTGGTATTCTAGGTGTGGTTGTAATTGTATGTGTGTGTTATGGTTAATTTGAGGAAAGTGTGTATGTGTGCTTATTTCCCGAATACGATTGAACCTTGTAGGAAGTCGATTCATGACCGGGAATTGAATAGGACGCTTGAGAGTTGGTTATCTTGCTTAAGGTATGTACACGCAGCGAAGTTCGCATTTAGTCCGATGTATCATATAATAATGGTAAACAAAAGTAAAGTATGGATATATAGTATGAATATTGTTATCTTTCCGAATAAATAATTTTGATACATTATTTTGATAAGCAGAGGTAGTATGACCTCACTAACCTTAAAGTGGACGTAGTATGACGTCAATTGGTGGAAATGAATTACTCGCGGTATATGGGGGCATTATGAGCCACCGCGGGGGTATGCATACTTAACCATAGGCACCGAAGTAAGGTGAGTGTCTATGGTAGAGACTTGCTTAGGGGTTAGCTTCCCCTAATGTAATGTCTCACTTATGGAGATTGGTGTTGTACCGGCAGTATGGCTGGATAGTACAACAGTATGGCTGACTAACCTTTACATGAAATTGATTATTCTTAGTTAGCGCGATCGAAGCGTATTTTCTGAAATCGACAGCTATTAAATCTTTCTCTTGTTATATTTAATCAATTGGTATGCGACGTTTGCTGACGTGTACTTTTGGTCTTAACGACCCTGCGATGATGTTGTTTCCTTTCTGGGAAATGACTAGCAATAAGTTGAGTTGCAGGTCTGGGGAGTGAGGATTGTCCCTTGGAGAAATAAATCGTTAAGGATACAGAAGTCTTGATAAGAACTTCTAATAAAGTTTTAAAAAAATATTTGGTTTTATGAGGCGATTTCGTTCTCAAGTTGTAATAAATAGATTTAATTTTTTCGTTCTTGTCCGCTGCTAAGAATTTCTTATATCTAGTAGTTTATAATAACAATAATAGAACTCGATCCGCAAGCTTTCCTTGATTTCAAATCCGTTTTATAACTGCCTTCTAACATCCTGGTTTGACTCGGACTATATTTACCTTTCTTTAAAAAGGACGTCTTCTCTTTTCAAACGATCCGAGTTATTTCGAGATGTTACAGAAATAAAGATTGATTTTGGTTTTGCATACTTGGTTTGTATTGAATAATAATGAGAAATACTACCTCTATTTATACAAGTAATAAGGACTAAAATAAGGAAAAAAATATTAAGCTAAACCTAAATAATTAGAAAATAAATAACCTTAATATTATAAATATTAAAAATATATTAATTTTCTAATATATAATATTCTAAAATAATATCTTTATTTTATTCTACTTTTTATTTTCCTACAGTATTAATATACAATATAGTTGAAAGAAATGTTTTCAATTTTTTTTCGCAAATTCTCTCACGAAATCGTTATATAGTATTAAGCATGCTTCGAAAGATGTTCCGTTCACTTCCATAAAATACTCAATAAATCAGAGAAAATGGCTATCATGCATCTTGGAACGTGACTGGGGCATTGCAGAGACCGAAGGGCATCGTTTGATATGCAAAGGTCCTATAGGGACAAGTAAAAGTGGTCTTTTCTTGATCATCTGGATGGATAGGGATTTGGAAAAATCCAGAGTATCCATCCAAATAGAAAAAGTATGAATGGTTTGCCAAACGTTCCAAGATCTGATCTATAAAAGACGAAGGGAAATGATCTTTACGGGTTGTTTTATTCAACTTCTTGTAATCTATGCACATTCTCCAACCCGTAACTGTTCTAGTGGATACTGACTCACCCTTATCATTCTTGATAACGGTCATGCCACCATTTTTGTGCACTACCTGTACGGGGCTAACCCACCTACTATCAGAGATAGGGTAGATTATGCCTGCGTCAAGTAATTTCTAAACCTCTTTTCTTACATCATCTTTCATATTAATATTCAATCTCCTTTGAGGTTCTATAGACGTGGCATGATATTTTAATGAAGAGGGACTTATACCAGTGATAGAGTAGATTATGCCTGCGTCAAGAAATATTCTATGCATGCAAAAGGATGGACTTACACCAGTGATATCATCTATTGAATACCATATGACACTCTTAAAATTTTTAATCAATGCAATCAATTGGTTAAGTTGGGTATTATTCAGTTCATCATTAACAATTACTGGATAAGTTTCATTTTCTCCTAAATAAGCATATTTTAATGAAGAGGGAAAGGTTTAAGATCTACTTGAGGAGGCATGAATCTCTCCTCTTTAATCGTCACAAAAGCCTGCAAAATTGTTTCGTTCATTGGTTCCATGTAGAAATCTAGTTCATCTAACAGCTTCCTCAAACTTGCGGCCTCTGAGCACTTTCCATCCTTAACTCCTTCTAATATTGACCTCAAAGAGTCATCATACTGTGGGTGCATAATCTCAACCCTGGTTACTTCTGCTCTGCATAGTGATTCATCAGGGGGCCCTTTTATCATTGAGGGAAGATGAAACTCAATGTTTTCCCCCAAGATATTCAATGTGAGCTTGCCATTGAATACATCAAAAAAAGCCCCTGCAGTCTTCAGAAAACGTCTCCCAAGAATGATAGGTATGACATGATCTTCAACAATATGCATGATCACAAAATCACAAGGGACATACAACTTTCCTATTTGAACTGGCAAATCTTCACCAACTCCGACTGAAAACCTTACTGATCTATCGGCTAGCTGCAAAGACATCCTTGTTGGCTTAATCTCAGCATTGATCCTCTTGCATAAAGATAGCGACATAATGCTCACACTAGCTCCCAAATCAGCAAGTGCTTTAACTTCACCAAATTTGACTGGAATGGTGAAACTTCGGGGGTCTGCTTCTTTCTTCGACACTCTGCACTCTAGGACAGCCCTACATTCCCCCCTTAGTGTTTCTACGCCTGTTTTTGGCAGCGTCCTTTTGTTTGATAGCACCTTCTTCAGAAACTTGGCGTAAGAAGGCATCTCCTTTATAACATCAATGAAGGGAATGTTAATCTCAAGCATATTCAAAACTTCTAAAAACTCCCATATTTTTTCTCAAGCTTAGGACGCGCTAATCTCTGTCGGAAAGGAACAGGAGGTACATATACATTAGTGGTGGGCTCCTTCTTTTTCTCTAGGGCAAGTGCTGGTTGTTCCTCCTTTTCCTCCTCGTTAGGTGCTTCTTCCTCTACTACCACCTCTTCTTCTTCATTGTCAACAACAACCATGGGTGGAGGATCTTAGTGTAACTGCATTTACATGCCCGGAAGGGTTTTTCTCGGTGTTGCTTGGTATTAGTCCACTATGTTTGGAAAGGTTGCTTAATTGTTGCGCCATCTGTGCCATCTGATTATCAATGATTTTGTTGTGTGCTTGAATCTGCTAGATGAAACTAGAAGTATCAGTATTAATCTTGGACTCGGAGAAAATGAGGTTCTCCATTATAGACTCCAAATTTGATTTCTGCGGTGGATTTGGTGGTTGACGTTAATAATATGATGATGGGTTTAATGATGCATTGGAACTTTTATATGAAAAGTTGGGAAGGTGTTTCCAACCTTCATTGTAAGTGTTGGAGTATGGATTGAATCGAGGCTTCCCTGGGTTGTACACTGCATTAACCTGCTGACTCGATGCTGATTCAGCTGCTGTTAGAGGTGTTCATTCGGTTGATCGGGTCGTTTTCGGACGGGTGTTATTCGGTTCGGTTGCATTTCGGATCGGTTATTTTTCGGCTGTGTGTTACAACGGGTCACACTCGGGTCGAGTCGGTTAGTCACGGTTCGGTTAGAGATCGGTTATTCAAGCTATCGGGTTAGCATCAGTTCGGTATCGGTTGAAGTTTGTGTCGAGTGTCAATCGGTCTCGGGTTGTCATCGATTACTAATTGGTTCGGTTTTTTCGGGTACAGATCGGGTTCGAGCTTTATTTTTCGAGTAGTTATCGGTTACGGATAACTATTGATCGGGTCAATATCGAAATAAGTTAATAGTCAGGTTTTTAATTGATGTATGCTCATTTACTTACAAAAAATAATTACCGATTGTTTTATCAGAAATAGTAGTCAGGTAGATCAATTTATTTCAATCAGTTTATATATATATATATATATGTATATATATATATATATATGTATATATATATATATATATATGTATATATATATATATATATATATATATATATATATATATATGTATATATATATATATATGTATATATATATATATATGTATATATATATATATATGTATATATATATATATATATATATATATATATATATATATATATATATATGTATATATATATATATATATATATGTATATATATATATATATATATATATATATATAGGTATATGTATATATATATATATATGTATATATATAGGTATATGTATATATATATATATATATATATATATATATGTATATATATATATATATTATATATGTATATATATATATATATATATATGTATATATATATATATATATGTATATATATATATATATATATATATATATATATATATATATATATATATATATATATATATATATATATATATATATATATATATATATATATATATATATATACATATACATATATATATATACATATACATATATATATATACATATACATATATATATATATATATATATATATATATATATATATATATATATATATATATATATATATTTATATATATTTCTGTATGCAATCTCTTCTGTATAGAACTTTTGTTCTTCCTTTTTCCGTATTATTAGAAAACTGAAATTGGACTTAATTTGCTAAAATTAGGTGAAAATTTGATTCGAATTTATAACAGTTCCATTTACAATCGGTTCGGGTTTGTATCAGTTCGGGTTAAAAACAGTTCGATTAATAATCGATCGGGTTTGTATCAGTTCGGGTTAAAAACAGTTCGATCTTAATCGGTTTTAGTCAGGTTACATTCGGTTACGTGCATAATTCGGGTCGGGATTTGACTCGGGTCGATCACTGTTCAGTTCGGGTAACATCGGTTAAGGTTTATATGTCGGTTATAAAATTCGGTTGCAGTTCGAGTTCGATTTTGCCCTTTTCGGTTATCAAACTGTTCGAGTGAAGTATCGGTTCGGGTAATCGGTAAACCTAAAAAACTTACATTTTTCGGGTCGGATAATTTTCGATTTCGGGTCGGATTTTCGGGTCGGGTTTTTTTTGAACAGCTCTAGCTGCTGTACACTCTGACGGGGAATGACCTTGGATTCCACACACGTCACAAGCCTTCAATGTATTCCCTGTACTCAACTGGTCCATCCTCCTTGCCAATGCGTGGACATAATTTTGAATGACAAGTAGTGCATCCATTTCATATTTGCCACCTTTCTTGGTATTCCTTTTATCTCTCCAATCACAATTACAGGACATTTCCTCTATTATCTGCTTGGTTACCTCTGGGGGTTTTAGCCATCAATGTTCCTCCAGCTGCAGCATTTAATGAAATCTGTATCTCGTCCCTAAGACCATTGTAAAAATTCTGAATTAAGAGCCAGTCTGGGATTCCATGGTGCGGACACTTCCTTTGCAAACCTTTATATCTTTACCAAGCCTCATATAATGCTTCACCATCTTCTTGACGGAATGAAGTGATGTCATTGCGTAGTTTAGCAGTTTTGGCTGGTGAAAAGAATTGACCAAGAAAAGCTTTGGATAATGCTTCCCAAGTGCGATACTTGTTTGGCCCTTCAGATCTTAACGAATCTCTTGCCTCACCACAGAGTGAGTAGGGGAAACAAATCAACTTCATTTGTTCATCGGAAATCCTTTGATATTTCACAGTGCCACACTTATTCCCGAACTCATCTTAGTGGTCGTTTGGATTCTCCATCTCAGTGCCGGAAAATTGATTCTGAGCAACGAATTGAAAGAAAGCTGGTTTGATCTCAAAGTTTGCGGCTGTGATGGTTGGCTGAACAATACTCGACCCTAGACTTTCATCAGGTATGGCATTCTCCCGAAGGGATTTTGGATGTTCTTCCGCCATTTTTCGTTGTCTCGTTCTCCTTCTTCTTCTTTTCCCAATTTCAGAATTTATAGGTATAAGGTTTTCTTGTCCTTGAGACCTAGTTTGCATACACTACACTCAAAAATCAAGGTCAAGAGCAAAGTGAAGAGAAAAATGAAAACAACTCAAAATGATAAAGAACAATGAACTAACTAATCAAGAAAAACAATTAACGAAGGCACCACTCCCTGGCAATGGTGCCAAAAACTTAGACTTTACGTCCTTCAATAGTAATACCGCAAGTGCACGGCGTAGCTTAGTACGACGGCAAGCACGGGTCGAATTCACAGGGAGTGGGGGTTAAGTCAATAGTTTCTCGATCGATTAGTGTGTTCAAAAACGTAAAATATGATGTTTGGTGGTAGAAATAATTAAAGCAAGCAATTAAAAATGCTTAATGAAAATGAAGCATAAAAGTAAATAAGGATGCAATGAACTAAAGTAAGGATAAAATGATTAATAAGCTAAAGAGGTATAGGCTAGGTTTTCTCACCAAAGTAGTGTCTACTAAACTTTAACCTAATGTCATGGATGTTTTGTTATGGGGAAGAACGTATCATAAATACTAATGTTCTCTCTCGAGCAACAAAAGCTTCCTAATTCATACTCAACTATCTATTCTCATGGAGTTAAGCATAAATTAAGACATGAAGTACACATTCAATATTTCCAATAAAAGCATATACCTATTCTCATGGAGATGACTTAATTTTTAAGCATAGATTGTCGTTAAAAATCGACTTTCGCCCTCAATTCAACGACACTACACATGATAGCAAAATCCATCTTAAACCATAAACCACACAACCAAGGCAAAGGAAAGAAAACAATTTACACTATAAACCACACAACCAAGCCAAAGGTAAAGAAAGCAATTTAGACTACATACATGGTGATAACGCCTAGCTTAAGCCAAAATAAACTACTCACTCATGCTCTTATTGAAATTGTAAATTGCAAACAAGCCAAGTATCATAGATGAATAAATTAAACTGGAGTACTATAAAAAGATGAATGCAATATAAGTTTAAGAACTACAAGCATAAATATATGAAACTAAAAGCAATTAATCAAAGATAACTAGGTGACATGAATTGAAAACAATATAACCAAAAGATAGAATTTATTAATCTTTTGGGTTCAATCTAAGGATGAACAAGATGATTGTTGATGATTCAAAGTAATACCTTTTAAAAACTTCAATAATAATACATCAATGATTGAAGAATCCAATTGTAAATGGAACAATAGAGGATGAAGTTAAAATTGTGATCGAAAATAGAAAGTTCTTAATTGAATTGAAAGAGGAATTATGCTAAACACTAATTTTTAATTGAAATGAAAGCTAAGCTATGAAAAATGCATAAAAGTTACTCAAAATGAATGATGAAATCTGAGATGCCCAACTTCATCTTCCTTTTCTCTATTTATAGCCTTCAAAACAAGTGGGGGATGGTGGTTTCATGATTGCTCCACCACCCCTAGGTTGTAGTAGGACGTGAGACCCGTAATTGATAGGGTAGGGTGGCTAAGCAGTCCTGGCAACAGCAATAAAAAGGAGTAAATATGATTGGACCTTGAATGATATTTAAAAAGATCATAAAAGTTGCTACCGCCCATCTCTCTCGACCCGAGCGGAGCCCGGTTAACCAGTCGAGCCACCATTAGATACAATATCAGAAACTTCAAAAATTGGTCAAAATGTGAAAATCAGCTCCGCTCGACCGTCCTGTACTCCTGAAATGCATCTTGCTAATCATCAGAAGCTACTGGAAGTTTGACTGCACCTCGCTCAACCAGTCGAGCGACCTTCAAGAATGTGATACTCAGCTTCTGATCTCAAGTACGTGCTTCTGGACTGCTCGAGCTACCTTGGCTCGAGCTAATTCTGGTCGAGTGGGCTTTTTTTGGCTTGTTTTTGTGGCTTGGCTCATGATGTTTCACTTCTTTGAGCCCTCGGTTTTTAGGTGAGCAATTTATGCAACAAAAAGGGCTAGTTTGTGCTCGGTTTTGATGATTAGATCATGAAATGAAATAAAACACCAAAGTAACAAAACAAGCGTAAAATCCAATTAAACAATACAATAACATATAGTTCCTCACGCTAAACGAGCCACTTATAGGAGTAAAAATAAAGATAAAATGTAGCTAACAATCACAAGACTCAACTATAGTAGGGTCACGTTGTGTAATGACATGAGACTCACAAGCAACATGTGTATGCAAAGGAGACTCATCAAAGTAAAGCACATTATCATAAGACATATAATCCTCCTCTTCATTCAGGCCATCACAAGGCGTATCCACATAAGGCTCATTGTTGTAAGAAAGAAAAATTTCACTAAGGCCTTGGGATATGGCCTTACACTTCTCAATAAGACCCTTAATTGAGTTTAAAATAATATCATAGGGGTCTAGCCTACAATCAATAAGTGGCAAGGGGTACAAAGAAGGGAGGGAGGACACTAAGTCACCATTTACCATATTTAGATCACCCCCAAAGCTAAGACTTGAACAAGGACTCACACAATAATCCTTCAAGTTGCAATCATCCCTTGGTGCCGAATAGGAAGGATCGGTCTTCAAATGGTCATGGGAATTGGGCTAAGGTATGTCAAGGGAAGCGGAAAAGTAGTGAGTGTGCATGGTATCCATTTCCAAGCGATATATGTCCTTGGACAACCATTCAAAGAAGCCCTATGCTTGCTCAATTGGTTGAACCAAAAATACACCATTATGCGTGCACTCAACTAAATTCCTAGTTTCAACATTAAGGCCCTCATACATCAAATTACACATCTCCCACATTTCAATACCATGGTCACTAGGGAGAGAGTCATCGAGTCTCCAATAATACTTCCAAAAAGGTTTATGTTCAAATTGGTGAATAAAGCTAGCCATTGAAGAAAACAAGTATTATTGGATCTTTTTTTATATACAATCAACACCTATGAAATCAACTTAAGTCTTACAAATCTTACTCCCCGGCAACGGCGCCAAAAACTTGTTCACACAAATTTATCTCAAATAGTAAGCTACCGCAAGTGCACAGTGTTGTAGCACATACGGGTCGAACACAAAGAGTGGAATGCGAGACTTAAGGCCTCTTAGGTATTGGGATAACATAAGATAGGGGTAGATGATGGTTTAAGATTATAAATAACAAAAACAATAAAGAAAGAAAACGCCGAGGTAGGGGCTGACTTACATGCAATGGACCTCATATGACAAGTTAAGGGTCTACTTCGGGTTAATTGTAAAGGTGTGGATTCAAATACGAAGAGCGATTCGATCCTGGATTGGACTTGGGATCGCCTCCAAGAATCTTATTCCCCTCACTCTCGTGAGCGAGAACAAGACCCACGGGCAACAAATATCCAACAACCCGTCAATCCCTCCCTACTCTAGTAGACAAAGGGTGAAACTCCTAATTTGTGGGTTGAGTGCAAGGTTCAACCCTCGTTGATCCCTTGCCCTCAACTCCGTTCATTGAGAGAGGTCGAATCTCTTAGAAACCTAACTCTCGTTGGTGTTAAGAGGGCGATCTAAGTGACCTTAACACAATAAACAGAGTAACCCACTTCTTCGGGTTCACAATAAACCAACATCAATCATTCACTACCAAATCATTCCATATGCAAAGGTTAGGTCAACCCCTAACCCTAAAAGACTACTTACTACTTATACTATCAATATATTTAGCAATGACAATAAATGCATATGATGATCAAGCTACTGAAATTAAGCAAAAACATAGTATAACTCAACAATGGTGAACATCACAAAGCATTATGAAATTGCAAAATAACAAAGGAATAATGTGATTAAAGCAAGAAGGAATATATCTACAAAGTTTGAGAGTGACTGGTAATCAAAGATATAAAACCTAGAAATTGCAATAGCTTCAACTCTCAACAATGGAGGTTGAGATGAAAATAAACCCAAAAATGGTGAGAGAATAGAGAGAATACTTGAAGGAATCAAAATCAGAAGATAACCTTGATTACAATTTAATTGATATGCTAAAAGATAAAATCTAAGGTTCTTTAGACTAATGAAAAACAACATAGAAAGCTAGAAACAAAAATAATCTACAATAGGTAAGCTAAAATTATTCTAGGGCTCCCCTTTTGCTATTACATCAAGCCTTATATATAGAAAAACACCCTTCATGACCTAAGACCTCTACTAAAAATAGACATCATACCCTAAGAAGGCCGTTCAAATCATAATTGGACCCTAGGGAAATGTGCTCTTGTATTGGAGAAGCCAAAGGTTCAACTTGAGAAGTGATCGATCGATCGATCGATCTCAGCTGCTGGTCATCTCTCTAAAAGGGATCGATCAATCGATCTAAAGAGATCGACCGATCGATCTCAACTATTGTCACCATGAACCTTCTAGAGTTGAAATGAATAGGATCGATCGATCGATCTAAAGAGATCGATCAATCGATCTCATGCTGCTGCTACATACTGCTTCTGGAAATGCTGCCAAATGAGATCGACTGATTGATCTAAAGTGATCGACCAATTAATCTCATCAAAATCTTCCACAATGCTCATGTTAAGGTCCTCTTGCCTTCTTTCCTTCAAATGAGTGCTTGGGACTATCTCCTATCCTCGGTTTAGCTCCTTGCCCTCTCCAAAACCTCCGGGGGATAAGGGGCACATCGTCCCTAACTTGCTTTGCTCAGAAAATGGTGATCAATCCTGCAAAAACAAGCAAAATACAATATACCCTACACAAGGGCGATAAAATCCCATAAAATAAATAAGAAAGAATAACAACCACATGAGAATGTAAACTAAATAAACATAAAACAAGGGTAAAATGGAGAGTTATAAGTTACCCAGTTCAACATGACCGCACCAAACATGTTTAGATTGAAAGACACTTCATCAAAGAGAAGTTAGAGAACGAGATTATAAGCCTTCCCTTTGTCAGATTGAAGGATCAAAAAAGACACTCCCAGTATCCCGCACAAGGCAGGGTTCGAGTGAGCTGTTTTTCTTTTTCCTAAAAGATGCGGACAAATCATACTCGTTCCCCCAAATCAAATTGAAGGATCAATTAGCTGATATTCTCACAAAGGCAGTAACATTAGAAGCTTTTGAACAAACTTTGTGCAAATTAGGTATTAGTGACCCGAAGATCTAACTTTAGGGGGAGTGTAGAAATGTATATATTTAGGATATCAGTAAGTATTCTAATTGATTGTATTTATTTTATTCTGATTTGGTTTCCTTATTTTGTTGCTCATTAATTTGTATAAATAGAGGCCTTTGTATTATAAATTATGTAATACAAAATTAGTATTCACTGGCCAAAATCCTTATTTTATCGCATTATTATATTCTTCAAAACGAGCCAACAACTTTGTTGAAAATATACTGATTGATCAGAACTTAAAGCATGTGTGACTTAGCGGACTCTCTGTATAACTTTTTCCTTGACAAAATGAAAATCAATTTCTGGAAGCTTTATTTAGGAATTGAAAACCGGATTAATTAGTAGCATAATGAGTGGCTCTAAGGTTGTCCCAATTAATTGTGTGTTGAACACAACAAGTATAACCAAGCTCACGCAAAAGTGATATAATCCAGAACATTTCAGTAAAGGTAGAGGCAACAACACAAAATGCAAATAAGTGGCTGAACGTGCAACAGTCTTTTTGGCGTTTTGAGCTCCATGTAATAGGATGTTTGCCTAGATAAAAAAATGTAGCATAAAGTACTACTAAAGGTATCCTTGTTGCCAGCCCAGTCAGCATCATGGAGCAAAAAGGCATTATTTATATTGAGCTGAAGGAACATCCTTTAGAGACAACAATAGACAATATAGTTTGAAGAGTAATAATCTTCAAGATAGGACTAAAAGTTTCATTATAGTGAATTCCAGGACAGTAATGGAAGCCCTTAGCAATTAAGCAGGCTTTAAGACGGTCCACATAACCATGTTGCTTATAATAAATACAAAAAATCATTTACATCCAACAACATTCGGAGCAGAGGAAGAAGGAATAAGACACTAAGTGCGATTCTTTATAAAGGGTAGAAAATTAATCATCCATGGGTTTACGCCGCAAAGGATGTTTGAGTGCTTGAAAAATGGTAGTGGGATAAGCAATTATAAGTTTAGTGATCAATGTCCACAAGTTTGCCTAACAAGGCTAATTTAAGCTATGGTTTTGATTTGTTGCATATATATATATATATATATATATATATATATATATATATATATATATATGTATATGTACATGTACATATATATATATATATATATATATTTCTGATCGGATAATTCGGATCAGATATTTTTTTAATACCCAAAATGATACCATATAAAAAATAGAGGAGTATTTTTTAATTGAAATTGATATTGCATGATGTATATCTATTTTAATCAAAACGATTATAAACTAACCTAGAGATATGTAAACATAATAATTGAGTGTACTATAATATTGGTAAGGGCATAATATGATTACAATAATAAAGGCAACCAACTAATTGAATATTATGCAAATACTAACAATAGATGTAATTAACATAAATAGCGTAAGGCAAAAGAAGGAAGGATGTTATATTCTTGAATGTCCTTGATTTCTACAAAGATCAAGGGAAGGAGATTGATCATGGTATTGTGATATCTTTGACACTTCTAACCAATCCTGACACTGAAAATGTTAGAGATGATGTTCTTTCAATAGGTGTTGAAGAAACTCGAGTTAAGAACAAGATCATATATAATGAGAGATCAAATAAAGTATAAGTTGAAATTGTTCCCGCTAGCTAATTTAGGTCTAAGATATGGCACTGTAAAGTTCCCATCCCGTAGAACTTATGTCGAATGGAACTCAAACAAGATTATAATTTAGAAACTTATGATTATCATCCTATTCGGAGTAGAACTCAAGAAACAAGGCAAGGTTAAGAGTGAAAGGATAAAATCAATAAATGACATAGATTATCTAAAAACATTTTTCCAAATTGCAAGGTTAGGGAACATTAATAAATTACCTTTTAGTCTTTCGCGAGTTTCATACTGTGCAAAATGGACATTAAATGTGCTTTGAAATGATTTCTAAATGGGAATGTCTTTGTGCAACAACTTCCTTTCATCGGGAATCATAAGCTTCTAAAACATCCAATAAGATTGACATAATGCTTATAGGCTAATGAAAGCACCTAGATTGTATTATGGGAGGCTACTCCTTGAAAATAGTTTTAATTATGGCAAAATAGACAAAGCCTTGTGTTAATATCTAAAGGAACTTAACTATTAGTTGTTTAAATGTATGTGGAAGATTTTATTTTTGGCGCAATTTACGATGTTTTGTAAGGGATTTGCTTATTTAATAATGTACAGTGAAATGTAATGAGTATAATGGAGAGTATAGCAATTTTTAGGTCTGCAAATTAAATTAGCAAAAACAGTCATCATGATACATGAATTTGGATGTTGACCCATCAAGAACATACATCGATTCAAGACATTTGGCTAATCATATATCTATAATACCAAACATTTTGGCTTGTTTTGTATCTTTATATATCGAGGCCCGGTCCATACCAAGAGCACCATGAGCAATGGCTCAGAGCCCCTTTTTTTAAGGGCCTAATTAAAAAAATTAAATAATTATATATCAATTAAGTGTTGCACGTCTAGCTTTCCAATAATAATACACTCCAATACTCCGTACCTTCCTAATAAATGTCCCGGTAAGTTTTTTTTCATTTTCAATAAAATTTTATAACTTCCTAATATTTATTCTGACTGATCATTTTCACGGATATCAAGGATAATTTTCATCTTCCTATTTTTGAAACTTTCTAATTACATTCTGATTCCTATTTTCTCTAAAAATAATCTTCTCATCTTATAAGTGTGAAAAACTCAAGTAATAGCCATTAAATGTGACTAGTGAAGGTATCATCTTTTTTTTATGACAATATTTTTAATTTTTTGTTAAAATTTCTGGTTGAATTGTTTGAACTCTATTTTATTTTGATAACATTTTAAAGTTTGTATAATTTTTAATTGTTGGAGGAAGATTAAATAATATTATTGTCAAAAGCTTTGGGAATTATGCTCCAAATCAGGTTGTATTTCTCCTCTTTGGATTGTGATTGAAAATTTGTTATTAAGGGTGATTAATCAATAATTATGTCTCCTAAAAGAAAATATTTATCTAGATGTGAAAAACGTAAAAAGAAAAAGTGAATTGATGATTTAGTTCAATCACAAAGAGGAGCACTTGATAAATTTTTTTAAAAAAAATCACAAAATTAAAAAAATGTGAATGATATTAGTGATACTTTTGTTAATGATGTCATTGATAATAATACTAATATTGATAATGTGCATATGAATGAGAATTCTAATGTCGTTTATGATATGAGCATGTCAATGTTGTTAATGATGATATTGATAATGATATTGAGCATGTTTTTGATGCTAAAGTAGATGATGATGCTTTTGTTAATGATGACATCCATTATAATGTTGACATATTTGACCCAAGAAATTGGGATGGTTTAGATTCTCAAATGATTGACATTTTAGTTGTAAAGGGTGCCAAAAGAGAGTACTTGTCTATTATAAAACGAGCCAAAGATAAAATGGAAAAGACAATTTTTGGCCTCATTCTACATTAGGGTCTTACCGAATGGAGAAAAAATTAATAGAGATTGGTTGGTATATTCAAAAAAACTTGATTGTGTTTTTTTGTCTTTGGTGTAAATTATTTAAGAAAGGGGTTGGAAGAGGTCAATTAGAAAATGGTGGTTTTAGTGATTGGGCACATCTTTGTGTTACAATTAGAAAGCATGAAATTGGTATGGAACATCTGCAAAAGACGACCACGTGGTATGATTTACGTTTAAGATTTTAAAAGAACACAACTATTGATAAAGTAGCTCAACAACTTGAGAAGGAGAAAAAAACATTGGAAAAATATCTTGTTAAGTATCATCGCAATAATTAAGTTTCTTGGAAAGCACAATCTTGTATTTCGTGGTACTAATGAAAAATTGCATTAAAATAGTAATCGTAATTTTTTAGGATTAATTGAAATGTTAAATGCATTGACCCAATTATAAAAGAGCAAGCTCTTCGCATTACTAATGAAAAATATAAACAATATGAAAATATCTTTGGTTTTTTATTTACTTTTGACATATTGCATTCACTTGATAATTCATATTTAAAATCTTGTTGTATTCATTTGGAAGAAACACTTAAAAATGGTGAAAAATATGATATATATGGTTATGATTAGTATATGGAGTTGAAAATATCTTTTGTTTTTTATTTACTTCTGACATATTGCATTCACTAGATGATTCATATTTGAAATCTTGTTGTATTCGTTTGGAAGAAGCACGTAAAAATGGTGAGAAATATGATATATGTGGTTATAATTTCTATGAGGAGTTAAAATTAATCTAAGAATTTTTACCTTCAGTGGCTCTTGATATTTTAAAACGATTGAAACGTGTTGATTGTTTTCCCAATGCAGTTATTGCATATAGAATATTATTAACTATTTCGGTTATAGTTGCAACTGCCGAAAGAAGTTTTTCAAAGTTAAAGTTGATTAAAACTTACTTGAGTAGTTCTATGTCAAAGGAAAGACTTAACGGACTTGCTTTAATTGCAATTGAGAATGAAATTTTGGATAAAGTTGCGTATGAAGATTTGATTGATGAGTTTGCATCAAAAAATGCCCAGAGGAAGAAAATTTTCAAGTGATAAACATGTAAGTTTAAAATTTAATTATGTTTTTAAAGGGGCTTATATTTTATTTTTCACTCAGAAGCTCTACAATGTTGAAGACGACCTTGCATATATCATGGCAGATTTAGAGACTGAGTTTTACTATAATTTTTTATAAAATAAATAAATAATATATGATAATGAAGATTTTATCCTCAAGTATTCATAATTTCTAATACATTTTTTTAAAATATATTATGTAATTTTTATAATGTTCTCAAGTTGTAATCGATGAGAATAAAATTTGTAAATGAAAATTAGAATAGGATAACTATGTTAATCATACCTTTTCTTCTGATTTTTTGAACTAAACTTTATTAAATTTTTATTATTATTTTTATCATCATATTTAATTCCATTTATGTAATTATTATTGTGTATTTAATGAAAAGATTGAAAACATAAAGTTATTTAGGTGTATATGTTTGTAATAATCGATGAATAGTATGTTATTTTAGTATGTATATTCTATACTATAAATAGTACTTGTATAGGTTCGAAATTTTTACTCAAAAAACAAACGTTTCTCAAAAATTACTACTAAAAAACAAAAAACATAACATTTTATTTAGTAGTAAAAGTTATAACAGCTGAATATAAACTACAAGTGTCGCATATTTAACCTTTAATATCCTTAATACAGTAACACTTGAAATATTGCTTCATATATATATATATATATATGATGGAGTAATTTTTAATGCATATAGTAGATAGTAGTAGAATCAGGAGTTGTAACGCTTAGCAAGGCCTTTCACATTGGCATTTTTGAAAAATTAAGCCTCCAGGACCAACACACCTTCCACTTGGCCAACTCTCCCGACTGCAGGCATTCCTGCAGGCTCCGTTACCACCACAAACACCTTTGAAGTACTTGCTTGGTTTAGTGCATGTGTCAGCCTCAACTTCAACCATGCACATATCTGTTATTTTTAAAAGATAACAAATATTATACATTTATATATATTCAAACAAAATTTTATTATTTAAGTATAAGTCCAACATGTAGTAGGGAAAATTGCATTTGTTGTGTTCCATTTCATATCCTCAAACTTCAATTTTAATTGTTGCAAAAATTAGCTATATTATCAACTACTCCCTCAGTTCTTAAACAAATTCTCATCTTTCATTTTAGACTGTTTCAATTGTTATTTTCATAAGAAACCTTTTCATTTATATCTCAAATTTTGAATAAAAATATCTAGAAATCTTTTTATTTATATCTCAAATTTTGAATAAAAATATCCTTACGCATCCTCATTTTAATATTTTAATAATATTTGTAGTCTTAACATATCTTCCATTAACATTATTTTAACATTTGTTATATTTCTTATGGTCCTACATGTTTCTTATTAAGATTATAAAAACATTTTAATTAGTTGTGGTCTTCATATATATTTTGTCCACTAATTTTTTTTAATATTTTTTATATTTATGGTCCTAATTTCCTTCCATCAAATTTATTATTCAATAAAATTATTATTTTTTTTAATTTACGTAAATATTTTTTATGGAAACTTCATTGAGGAACGAAGAGAGTTATTTTTATCTATTGGGTTGTTTTAACTTCTACCCAACACTGTACACAAATACAACTTAAAGTTTTATAAGAAAAACTAGTGTAGCAATAATATTTCCAAAACGAGCTTTGTCTAGGACCTCAAATTTTTAGGGTCCAAAATTTTTTTTATGTATAAAATTCATATTAACTTAAATTAAATTTAGGTATAATTTGCATATGTTGCTATGAAATATAAATTATTTATTTTTCATAAAATAGTTAAAATATCAATAATAAAAACTAAAATAAAACGTGTATTACATTATTTATTCTCTTTATAATTTTAGGGGACCTTTTAATCTTTCGCTTTGGAACCAAAAATAAATGAGACAACCTAGCTATTTCCTCCACTCTATTTTATAAACTACATAAAGGCTTTGCACCAGAATTAAGATATGTTATATCCTGCTTCAATTAAAACTAAGACATGATTTTTTATTGTTTATTCTCTAATTAACGGAAAAAAGTTGGAACCAGTTGAAAATGGAGAAAAGAATAGACAGGAAGTGGATAGTACATACCAGAAGCAAGCAAAACGAGAACAATCAAAAGTACAAGCCCAACAAATTTCTTCTCCATATTTGGTTATTTTAGTTTAGTTTATGTGTTATCTGTGGTTTTGAGACACAGATATATATAGGGCCATAAATAAGCAGATATTTATATGATGTCGGTATTAGAGCACACCTTTGTTGAAACTAAACTTAAACGACGTACACTTGCAAAAAAAATCTACCTTAAATCTCTTTTAAGTGTATTGACAAAATTAGACTATGTGGCCTGTAACCTTGTGCTCTTGTCCGTCGAGATTACGTATTTGATAGTAGGTTAGGTTTTGAGTATGTTCAACATGTTTGATTGTAATGGGCTTTAAAAATTTGAAAATTTTAATATTAAATTACGTAATGTACTTCCTCTGTTCCAATTTACTTGCAACATTTGTTTTTTCACGCAGTCTAATGCACTAATTCAATTCTTAATATCTCTAATTATATATAATAAAAAATTATAAAAATTTGATATTAATAATCTTTGCTATGAGACGAATCAAACAAGATCTCACTTGACTATATTTTAACCTATAAATTAAAAATTAATCACAAATTAAGAGTGATGAATAAATAGTGTCAATATTGCAACTAATATGGAATGGGGGAAGTATATGTTAAGTGTTTAGAGACACAAAGTTTAATAGAAAATATTATAACTTTTAAAATTACATATAACGGCCCGTTTGGTTGATGGTAATGAAGTAATGGGAATGAAATGTTGTAATGGCAATAGTAATGAAGGAATGGATATGAGAATTGGTAATGAAGATTCTTTTGTTTGGTGTGCATGACTAAAGAATGGTAATGGAAGATAATATTTCATTGATTGCATTTGGTTGTTAGTAATAAAAAATGGTAATGACTCTTAGTTTCATTATTGTATATTTGTATCTAAAAGCATTATTGTATCTAAATTATTCTATTTAATGATTCTTTTTTTAATAATAATACTTTTTTGGATAATTACATACATTATCTTTTTTTTCTTTATTATTTTTTTTCTTTAGCTCGAAACATTACCTTATTTTATTACCACAGTAATACTTCATTACCGTTACAGCCTAATACCAGGTTGTTTGATGGTAATAAAAATGGCCCTTTTTGGTAATTTTATTACCTTATTTTATTACCATCCATTACCATTGAAGGCATCCAAACAACCAAATTTTTTATTACTTAATTTTATTACCATTGCCGCCCTCTAATACCATGTACCAAATGGGCCGTAAGGTATTTGTTAAGTTTTACATATTTTTTGGTTTCCATCATATTCATGTTCATTAATTAGTGGTATGTCGAATCATAGCCACAAAATTAGTAGTACGTGTTTAATAGGGTTTGATCCATCCTATTTATGTCAGTACATTAACTTCATATTCATTATTAAATATTATTGTTTTTGTTGTTTCGAACTGACCCGATGAAAAGAGTTATTTATTTTCAGCATTTAAGTACATGTTACTAAAGTTTGCCACCTCTTTTTATTTTATCGCCACCCTTTTGAAATTGCTTATTTGTCCCTGAAGTTTGAAAAATTACAAAATTGTCACTTGACTTAAAACTTAATTAATAAATGTAAATCACACTTAATAACACTATTAACACTTTAATCCGGAAGATTTGTCTATATATATCGAATTCTCAGACGCGTATGAATTACGAATTCAAACACGATTCTATCTCTCTAAAGCTCTTAAAAAAGCTGTTACCTGTAATTGGTTAACTATGGCTAACGAAAGCGACTTCGAATAGGATGCGGTACGTAAATTTTTCGATTTGAATCGTTGGAAATTTTTAAAAAAAAAAAATTAAATCGCACAAAACTGTGGTTCAATCGCACAAAATTAGGCGACTGGACCATGGTTCAGTCGCACAAAATTGGGCGACTGAACCATGGTCCAGTCGCCCAGTTTTGTGCGATTTAATTTTTTTAAAATTTTTTTATTTATTTACGTAAATTTCATTATTATTATTATTATTATTATTATTATTATTATTATTATTAATATTATTATTATTATTATCATTATTATTATTATTATTATTATTATTATTAATGTTGTTGTTGTCATTATTAATTTTACTTTTTGTAATTTTTTATTATTCTTATTAATATTATTATTATTATTGTTGTCATTATTATTATTATTATTATTATTATTATTATTATTATTATTACTATTTTTATTAATTCTTTTTATGGTATTAGTATTATTATTAATTTTTGTTATAATTATTATTTAAATTTTCGTCATTAATGTGATTAATTTATATTATTTTGATTTCAAATTTGCAGGAGTTTGAAAACTTTGGAGACAACGTAGACTACTCCGGTAGCGTTGTTATGGATAGGGAATTTATTTTCGTAGCTGAGTTACATAGTTGGGCCGATGTGATAGCAATAACAATTGGTTTTTAATTTACACGTGCTTCTTATAAAAAGAAAGAAGGACGTTCTAGAGTTAGTGTCTATTTAAGATGTCACCGCTATGGTAATATTAGGGGTGATGTACATAATCTAGATAATACTGCCCGACCTGGTTCTAAAAGTAGAAGTTGCGGGTGTAAATTTTTGATTGTAGGAAGTAGTCGTAAACCAGGAGAAAGACCTTGGACGGTAAGGGTGTGTCCTAGTGAAAAAAGAAAACATAACTACCCATTCTTAGTGTACAAAGATGGTCATGTAAGGGCGAATAGGATCAATGTAGATATTTGGGAGCACATACGACAGCTTAGTGCAACCGGAATGCAACCGACCTTTATTATGAATTCTATTAGAGATAATTTTCCTGGTTTTTATGCTAGTATGAATCAGATATATAATATTAGGCAATCAATAAAGAGAGAAGAGATGGAGGGTTGGACTCCCCTTCAACACTGTCTTCATATGGCCACAGAACTTAATTACGTGGTCTGGACAGACTTGGATAGCGAAGGGCAATTGAGCAGACTGTTAATTGCAAATCCTACCTCTATCCAAATGATACGTACGTGGTCATATGTTGTGCTTATAGATACAACGTACAAAACGAACAAACAAAAGTGGCCACTATGTGAAGTGATCGGAATGACGCCAACCAATCACAACTTCTTGGTTGCGTTTTGTTTGATGCGAGATGAGGCGGTTGTGTCGTATTCGTGGGTGTTGCAGGGATTGAGAAATATTTTCGGCACTGCTCAGAGTCCTAGCGTCATTGTAACCGATAGAGACGAAGGTTTATCTGCAGCTATTTGTGACGTCTTCCCAGGTAAAAAAGTTTTGTTGATTAATTATTATCGTTCTATCTATTGAATATGTCTTAATTATGTTCAATGTTTTGTTTAATGTAGATGTGCGACATTTGTTATACATCTGGCATATTGCCAACGACGTTGAGAACATGGTGGACAAGTTGTGTGGCGAAAAAAAAAAATGAACAAGGCCAAATATTCAGATAGGGCAGATGGAACCCCTTGATTGAAAGCTCTACAATCAGGGAATTTGAACAGAGATGGCAAGCGATCGTGAGTACTTGGTCGGTTAGGAACAAAAAGGTCGTTCGGTATCTGGCTGGAACATGGATTCCACTTAGAGAGAAATTTGTGCGTGCGTGGACGAATAATTGTTTCCATTTGGGTAACCAGACTACCAGCAGAGTCGAAAGCCAACACTCATCTTTCAAGTATTACCTTGGTAGCGGTAATAGCTCATTCGATACCCTTTTTAAAAGGGCACACACAGATATTTCAAATCAGCAAGCCAGGATCCGACAAGCGCTACAGGAATCCATGAATTCTGTAGCAAGGTCGTTGCGACAACATTTCTTTAGACCTTTATATATAACCGCATGTTAGAACTGGGTGAATTTGTATTAAACAAATGCGGTTGTGTACTTGAACAAACCCATGGATTGCCGTGTGCATGCTATTTACATATGTGCATCGGTTCACATGGTGCTTTGTATGTGGATGACATTCATCAATTCTGGAGTACTTTGAGGTACACAGAGGTAGGAGACGAGACCAACGAAGGAGTACAATACACGAACGCCAATGATAAGGAGTACTTTCAATCTCTGGTCGATGAAGTCCTTAAATCTGATCCCGCTATTGTACGCCGAATGTCTCAGGTACTTGAATATGAACTACACCCAGAAGGAGCCGAAATACCTGAGCCTTACGCAAGTCCACCAAGAAAGGGAAGACCAAGCACAAGTAAAACCATGAGAAGGAAAAAAAAGCGCATTTGAATATAGCAGATCATCTTCTCGTGGTCGAGAGTCTAGATCTTCATCCCGCGGGAGATCTTGTGGCAAATCTAGTGGTCAAGAAACACAATCTTCAGTAGGAATTAAGTTTAGTTTCAACTTATCCGGTACATGGCTATCCTTTTTATTATTTACTTTCATTTGTTACAGCTTCATCTTATTAACTTTATTTTCAATTACTACAGATGATCCAGGAGGGCGCGATTTTTCACAGTTTCCATGGCCTAATGACATCCCATTCATTCTTCTACCTTACTTGTTTGACTGGATTGATGTGTTAGGTGATGGTAATTATGGATTTAGAGCTATTGCTGTCACAGAGTTAGGAGGCGAGGAAGCATGGCCTCTTTTACGACGTGCTATGTCTATGGAAATGCAAATGAACAGAGAGCAATACCTAAGTTTGTATCTATCACAGGAGTCGTTAGACGAGGCTATATTCAGAATAGGTTCACACGGCAATGGACCTGCTCCTTTTATTCACTGGATGGATGCACCGATGGCTTTGTACTCTGCAGCAACGTTTCTAAACATTGGCATTGCTTATTATGGTTCTAGTAACGCTGACACGATGTACAACTGTTTGGTTCTTCCATTAAGGAAAGCACCGGGCGTGCATAGTGTAAATAAAGTTATACATATATGTTGGGTGAATGGAAATCATTATGTTCAACTTTTAATGAACGACGATTCAGCCCCGCTGCCGCCCATCCATCAACATTGGAGAGAAGTAGTTGACAATTTCACCAGACATATTGACACACATTTCACTACGAGGATTATGCTCTGGAATAATCTACGCGGGCCACGACCACGACCAACTAATAACACCGCTGAAGATGCTGTAAATTTAGATACTCCATAGTCTTACGTGTTGTATAAATCCTTATTTACTTGTATTATAGAAATAATTCAATTTGTCCATAGTTATACTACTGTATATAGTGGTTGTTATAGAACATATAGAACACATTCATTGTGTGTAGCAATGATGTAATCATAAATTATATGTGATGTAAATAGCGTCGACGAAAATAAATACAATCATTAATGTTAAACAGTTTAAGTACACACTATGAAGGGCCATGCCTTTTAAAAATTTGCCATTCGGCAAATAAATCTCTACAATCATTAAGGTATATTTCTAACGCATGTCGTTGCCGGGGGTTCATATCCGCGAGCGAAGGAGGTAGTCTAGCCACTGGAGCGAATCGGCTAGGCCATTCATTGAGGAACTGAAAAAACAAAAGGAAAAAAGGAGTTAACAAGATATAAAACAACATCAAACAAACACAAAGACATAGCATAAAACAAGTATATTTTCAAAACTCACGTATTCCGCTCCGCTCTGGGAAGGACCAGGACCGGAAGTCGGGCCTTCGTTGGGGGCTATATACGGGTGCGAGCACACTCTGAACCAGTCAACGTAAGTAGGTTCCGCCTCTGATGGAACAGATGCTCGGCGAAGTCCCTGCTCAACAACGCTGGCACTAAAGGGGAACCTACTTCATGCCTCCAAATAAACAGCAGAAGAAGCAAACGTCACGGAATAGGTACCGTGTGCCGGTCGGAGAGCCTTGCCTGGTCTCATAGGAGCGGGGGGAATAGCCTGCATGAACCCGATCTGTCGCAAAGTCCGCTCCGGCAAATACACTTCGACGATATAAAAGCACGTGATATCCCCGATGATGGTGGTGCGTGGGTGCTCATTCAACAACGCACTAGGAGCAGAATTGTACGGAGTCCATTCCACCTGCGTGCAGGCCAAGTTAACAAATAAGAATAATGTAAAATTAAAAACACATGCATAATAAAATTAACTTTAAGTACAATACCTGAGTCTCCGTCATTGAGTCAAGAACCCTGCGGCAGTCCCTCAGCCTGTCCACCTCACGACATGGTTTCTTCGTTGACCATATCTTCGCCCTAGTCATGTTTGGCACATCTTCTCGGCGAGGATGAGGGCGAAAAGCGGGAAAGTACTCATAGATCCATATCTGGAGCAATGTCAGGCAGCTTGCAATGGTCTTGCAACCAGCCCCAGATGCCATTCCGAGCTGCCTATACAAGTAGGCCAAGGTCACCGCACCCCAGGCCACCTCCTACTGATCAACGTTCACGGCTAGTATCGGGTGAGGTCGCATGCCAATTATGGTCTTATCCGCCAGCAAGTTAGAGCCGACGATAGCCATATAGTACGCTGTCGTCTGGGTATCCATGGCCTGCGACCTATGACACAACCGCATCAGTTCAGCAACGTTCACGCAGCCGTAGAACGCACCTCTACGCCGAAGCTTAGACATAGGCTCCTCGAACAGATTGGTGATACCGACCTGCCACTCCGCCTCAGAAGGCTCAGCTGACAGAGAACCTTCAATAGAAATGCCCAGTATGCGTTGCACGTCGTGCAACATAATCGTCATTTTCCCCCATGGCATGTGGAAGGTGTTCGTATCCGGCTGCCACCTCTCCACAAACGCCGATATCAAAGCACAGTCGATGTGTTGGTGCATAATTTCCGGTAGTCGGCCTAGGGAAGTGGCAGGTAGAACATCGTTTAGCGCATCGAACATATCCCTCAGTCGGATGATGGACTCCACCGACCTCTTCCTAATACGACAATCCAAAATTGGAGGCGTATGCTCGGAGCCGTCGAAAATAAGTTTAGCTATGTGCCCCCCATAGCTAGGGATCAGTCGCGTATCTGTCGGCCCCCAGGCTGGGGCGATGTGACTAACCAGTCCGTGTTAGCGGACTGTGAGGGCCTGCTCTCTCGTGGCGGCTCATTATCGACGAAACTACGTTCTGCGCACTTAGATGCGGCAGATTAACTAGGGCCGCCACGTGCGAATCTCCCGTCGGGCCCCCGAACAACAGTCCAGTCCAATGAGCGAGAATCAGGAGCTTCGTATTGAACATCATCAGCATCATTATCATCATCACTAGAAACCCCAACTACTCTAGATGCTGCTAGACTGGTCATCAAGAGGGGTTCGGACTAGGTCTAGCGCACTTGACCTTTGGGCAATACTGTGTCTGGCAGCCTCTTCCTGCCTAGCTCTCCTAGTAGAACCCGTTACCCCCCTTTCATGCGGGTCCCCTATGAGTAAGGTAGGCCTAGAACTATTACCTCTCAACAATTTTCTAAAAAAACCCTTTCCTTTTCCTTGATTACTAGCCATTTACTACAATTTTTGACAATTTCATTAAATATTAATAATAAATGAACGTAATCAAACATTACATTACATTAACCAGATGAACAAAAAACAATATTAATTTTCTAAATTGACAATAATCATAAAAATAATAACAACATTAACAAAAATAATAACATTAATAATAATCATAACAATAATAACACAAATAATAACAATAATCATAACACTAATAACAAAAAAAATAATTATAAATAAAATTAAAGGATAATATAATAACAATAATAATAATAACAACCACTATAGTAAAAATATTATAATAATAATAATAATAATAATAATAATAATAATAATAATAATAATAATAATAATAATAATAATAATAATAATAATAATAATAATATAAATAAAAATTATATTAATTATTCTAAAAAACAAAAAATGGAAAAAAAAAAGCAAACAACACCAATAATAAAAATAATTTTCAAGACAACATACAAAGTTTATTAATAATAATAATATTAATTATAATAAACATATTTAAAATAATAAATTAATAATTAAAAGAAAAATAATAATTTAATAATAAAAATAATAACAATCACAAAAATAATAAAAAAAATTATTAATAATAACAGTAATAATAATAATAATAATAATAATAATAATAATAATAATAATAATAATAATAATAATAATAATAACAACAACAATAATAAAATTATAAATAACAATAATAATTATCAAAAACAAACGAAAAAAAATAAAATAAAATAAAATGAATCGCCCAGATCTGGGCGATTCATTTTATTTTTTTTTATAAAATTTAAATAATTTACATTCGAAAAATAAAAAAAACACAATAATAACAATAATAATATAAATAATATAAAAAAGTTATTAAAAATAAAAATAAAAATAATAATAATTATAGCAAACATATTTACATGAATAAATTAAAAATCAAAACAAAATATATATTTAATAATAAAAATAATAACAATCACAACAATAATAACAATAATAATAAAATTATTAAAATAATAATAATAATAATAATAATAATAATAATAATAATAATAATAATAATAATAATAATAATAATAATAATAATAATAATATAATTAAAAATTATAATAATTATTCAATAAAAAAGGAAAAAAAATTGAATCGCCCAGATCTGGGCGATTGGACCCCGGTTCAATCACCTAAAACGTGGCGATTGAACCGGGGTCCAATCGCCCAGATCTGGGCGTTCAACTTTAATTTTTTTTTTTCGTTTGTAAATTTAAATTAATTACATTCGAAAAAAATTACCTCAATTAATTGTTTGCGGATTGAACTTAGTTTTTTCTCCAACAATTTGATTTTGTAAGTTGGTTTTTAAGTGTGGTAAGATAAATTTTAGTGAGAATGTGGTATATATAGAAAATTTTAAGTTCCATGGCAAAATCGTAATTTTTTGATAATCCAGGGGCAAATACGTAATTTCTACAGGAGTGATGATAAAATGAAAAGGATGGCGAAATTTAAGGATTGGGAAACGTGTTTCTAAACCCATGACTTAAGAGTGTTAATAATGTTAGTCCTACATTGAGTGTTACACCGTCACAGGAATAGGCACACGACTAGTATAGGTGCAGTAAAAAAATATAAAGGGTGGAGAAAAAATCGGTAAATTTTTTAAAAACTTTGTGCAATTTCAAAAACTTATAATATTTTTATAATAAATTTGTGTCTTTAAACATCTAACATATACTACATAATTTAACATTAAGGTCCCTAATTATATGGTATTTGTACGGTCGAACATGTTGAACATCCTTTGAACCTCCCTTGAAAATGATGTGTCTTGTATATAGTCTTAACACTACAAAAAAAAGACAATTTACCGACTAAAACCCACCGACTAACCCCAAACAATCGGAAATTTCCTACTGCTTTTCCGACTGACAGGCATTAGTAGGAATTTCCGACTAAATTGCTACTGAATTAGTTTTTGGTCGGAGTTTTAAATTAGAAAAAAACTAAGAAATTTACCATTAATTATTTTCCGACTGAAGTTAAGTCAGAAAATTTACCGACCATTTTCAGAAAATTACGAGTAATAATATACTATACAACAAATATTATACTAATGATACACTAAAACGACTAATAATAATACTAATAATAATAATAATAATAATAATAATAATAATAATAATAATAATAATAATAAATATGATTAATTAAACTAATAATAAACTAATACGAGTAATAATACACTAATACGACTAATAGTTCACTAATACGACTAATAACAATAATAAATCAGACTAATACGAGTTATAATATACTAATACAATTAATATTATACTAATGATACACTAAAGCGATTAATAATAATTTTATCACTAATAATAATATTAATAAATAATAATTATTACGATTAATTACACTAATATAACTACTACGACTAATTACATACTAATAATATATTAGTACCAAACTACTACGACTTTGTTTTTGAGTAAACACTAATACAAATAATAATGCACTAATAACGGCTAAATAACTAATAAAGTAATAATAATGCACCAATACGAGTAGTAATATACTAATACAACTAATAGTATAATAATAATACACAAATACAACTAATACGAGTAATAATATATTAATACAAGTAATAATATGCGAATACAACTTATAAAAATACTAATACTACGCTAATACGACCAATACTACACTAATACGACTAATAGTACACTAATACAACTAATAATAATAATAATAATAATAATAATAATAATAATAATAATAATAAGTGGTAAGAGTGTTATGTTATTAGTTCAATAACATAGCTTAGAATATCATTAATTAACAAATGGCCTAATGGTTGGAGTATGGATGTAATATCCATAAGGTCTTGGGTTTGAACCTTCCCTAAGACATTTGTGTGTAAGCTGATTAATGAGATGTAGGGCGCCACATGGGCATGTAGGTTGTCATTTGGGAGTGATGTGGGTGCCACGTGGATATGATGTGGCACATTCTTTCAACCATGTTTTATCACGACCAACCTTATGGTTGGAATCTGGTTGGAAAAGTGGTCGGAAATTTTTAAAAAACTTTTTTCTTGTCATTTTTGGATAAATTCTAAAATATTCGAAAATCAGTCGGTGTTGCTATATACCGACTGATTACCGACTGATTACCGACTGTTTTGGGCGGTCGGAAAGTTGTTTTTTTTTGTAGTGTAATAAGTAAAACACATAATAAGACATTTGAGATGAGGCAACAATCTTAATTAATTGCAATTAACATTCTTCACAGATAAAATGAACCCTTAAGTTAGTACTAAGATATGGTGTAAAATTATAGTCTAAGAAAAATGGAGAAAAATATTTCGCTGGCTTAAATCTTCGTCGTATTACCAAGTGCCTCACCTAAGTGCGACAACACGTGAGTTATCAATCTTAATAAGCATGGTCTATGGTATATTGGAATGTATGAGATACTGTTTTCCGTTGTTGAGAACATCATGTCGTCATCATTATTAGAATCAGTGTATCTCGCTCATAGAAAACTATAATTAGGTTATGGGGAAGGAAGGAAGACGACAACCCATACCCCTAAAAAAGAATACGACCAAAGAGTCCTTCGGCTCGAAAAAATGCTTAAAAGATAGACTCTTGCATGAAAACTGTTCATTGAAGTCAGAACTACTATCCCACAATTTACCAGACAAGTTTGACCCTTAGGCATAAAATTTAAAATGATGATAAAACATATAACTAAAAAAGCTAGGTAAAAATGAGTAAAAGCATGATAAGTCAAAGACCAAGAACAAGAACGCCAATAAATTAGAGTGTCAGTAGTCTAAGACATGAATAAGATGTCTCCAACTGCTTTTTATGTTTGGCAATAGCAATTCTCACATTTGTAGCTTGTTTCCTTGTGGAGATAGTATTTGGGGATAGGTCACTATTAATGTTGTTTTTCTCGTATGAGGAAATAACTATTCGAAACGTGAATTAAAAGATATTATTCAGGTATTGTGGCACTTGTAAGTTGTAAGATTGTTATGTCTTAAGCATGTTATTGAGTATACCATTGATGCCCTTCCACGTGATTATTCGCATGTGCTTAAATTAGCACATGGATGATTGTTTTGGTCTAGTAGTTAGCTTGTATAACTTGATGGAAGTGTTGGCTTTTTGATAAATGTGAAGCTAGTTATAAATATTAGTTGATTAGAGAGATTTTTGATATAATTAATATAAGTTGCTGACTCTTTATTATTGGGAATAACTAGGCTAAATAGTCGATATGCCAACCGATAGCTTAAAAGTCAGCTTTTTAGAAGTCTAAACAGTTATTTTTTAAAAAACATTTTTTTTATATTTGATCAACAAAAAGCCAAAAGCTGAAAGTTAAAAGCAAAAAGCCAACCAAATACACCTAAGCTATTAGGACTATGACATGAGACTTAAGGATATTATTTCTTATTAAAATCAAAGGTGTAGAATACTTCTTATCCTTATTTTGAAAACCCTTTATATTGGACCCCTCCTATATATAGGGGAGAGACCCAATAAGAAAGGTGTTCAAAATAAAAAGGATAAGAAGCATTTTACTCTCTTGATTTTAATTAGATATATATATATATATATATATATATATATATATATATATTACTAAAAGGTGTTATTTTATAGAAAAATATGATACTTTTCAACAAAAAAGTGTTAATACTTTCAAAAATAAAATTTTAATAAAAAAACCTAATGTAACATATATTGGTCTAAAAGTAATAAATTTTTATCTTAAAGTAACACCTTTTAATGTTAAAAAAAGTAATATTTTTTTACTTTATCAATTTTCTTGTTTATTAATCTCTGAAAAGTATGTTTTTTTCAAAAAGTACACTTTTTATGTAAAAAGCATTACTTTTTTATGTAATAAGCAACATTTTTTTGTCAATTTTGTTCAATATTTTTTTAATTTTACTTTGCTAAAGTAACACTTTGTTGTCGAAAATTATCATATATTTTTATAAAAAATAACATTTTTTAACCTAAAAGTAATATACCTTTTAAGTAAAAAAGCAACATATTTTAATCAAACAGATTGATTCTCACGGTTCTCATATAAGGATGTTGCTCTTTATTAGAAGGAAAGGGAGAAGGATTAGAATTTCGTTTTAAATTGCAAGCCCGTTTTCAAGGAAATAATTTGATTAGTTTCAATTCGTTCATAAAATATCAAAAAGACTAAGTTTATAAAAAAATTTATTCACCTTCACATCTCTCTCACACGTCTGATATTGATCAACATACTCTATTGGTGTTTTCTTGCTTTTTCTCTCAATTTTTATTATTCATTTTCTAAGATCTTTAATTAATCTTAATAAATGCTTTTAATCATTAGAAAACATGTTTAGGATGATCTTTAAAATTCATACAAATACATCTTTATATTCTAACATGTGGAATGCTCTCCTATGAAATTTGGAAAAAAGGGAAGCATAACCCACAGGTATTGTACCTTATGAGATACTAGTGTGATTTACAAAACTTGCTTATGAGATAACTTTATCTAATCTTTTATGTATAAAGTTCTATGATGTGTTCCATATTTTCAAATTTAAGCGCTACATAGACGGTAGGTCCTATTTTCTCAAACATGAAACACAAGTTGAGGAAAACCTGAGTTGTTTTGAAAAATTAGTTAAGATAGTAGAGTGTTGGAATGTATGATACTCTCAAGTGCATCGTGCAGCACAAGCTTTATGTAGCTGTGAAGGAGTACATTGCAAAAGGTATACAGAAGGTGTGCAGCTGGTCAGGACAGTGTGTCATCAACAACATCAGTTTAGCACGTGTGTTTATTAGTTCTTGTTTAGGTTGTTATCTTATATCTTGTAACAAACTATAGTTAGTCACACAGTTAGTTATAACTAACTATTTTCTTGTTTCTAGGATAGCTGTACTCTTTGGCTAAGGCTCTATACATAGCCCTCCTGTATTCATTCAAGATTATGAAATAATAATACAAAATTTGTTGTCTTTCATTGTTCCTTTGGTACACTTATGACTTGGTATCAGAGCATAGCCTACCCTGATTTCTTTCTTCTGTTTTATTTTTTCTTTTTGTTGTTCTTTACATCCATTTTTATCTATCTCCTCCTATTATTTTCTTTACCCATTTTTTTGCATTTTGCTTTTGGTTTATGTTCAAAAGGCAGCTTTTAATGGGGCATAAGGGAGAAAAGAATCAAGATCCTACTATGAATTCATCTTTTATTTACTATATCCACCCAACTGATACCGGTCTTAAACTAGTCACAAAAATCTTCAAAAGAGTACGTTTTAAAGGATGGAAAAGGGCCATGTACATTGCTTTTCCAGGAAAAAAATAAAATGGGTTTTGTTGACGGTTCCATCAAGAGATCAACATCTAGTTCACCTCTTAGTAAATCATGGGATCGAGTCAACGATACTATGATAAGTAGATCATGAATACCGTAGATGAAAATATCACTAAAAGCATTTTGTGGCTGAAAGCGACTAAGGAAGTTTGGGATGAACTAGAACATCAGTTTGGGCAATCTTCATCGGCCCAATTATTTCACATTGAAGATGAGTTGAGCAAACTAACTCAAACCGCAACAATTATTATTGCAACTGAGTATTTGTTGCGGTCAAACATAAAACCGCAGCAATTAGTTGATTTTTTTTTTCTAAATTCTTTTTGTTATTTATTGTTGCGTCTAAGGAAAACCGCAGCAAATGACAAGCAGCAAATAAGGTTTTTTCCACTAGTGTTTACCCAAAGTTGAAGGGTATATGGGATGAGTTGGATGCTCTTGATCCAATTGCTACAATTCTTAATGAAATTACACAACAAATATCATCAAACAAGAAGCAACATCTTGATGATGAAGCCCACACTTACAGCTGCTGAAGCATATGTGATATTATTACAAGAACAATTTCATCAAGAGATAAGCAAGAATGTTATTACTGATAATCAAGATTCTATTGCATGTAGGATTGAAAAGAAAAAATACTATGATGGTAGAAACAAAGAAAAAGGCGAATATCATGGAAAAAGACAAACATTCTTTTGTGAACATTGTAAAGTTACTGGACACACCCAAGACAGATGCTGGAAGTTGCATGGGTATCCATCTAAAGTCAAAAGCAACACTTGGAAGAAAGAAAACAAGGTTGCATCAAATGGAACTAATGTTGAATGCATGAATTTAAACAGTATGCATGTTGCAACTAGTGAAAACAGATTGTCTAATGAGCAGATTGGACAACTTCTCAGCTTGCTCAATAAATAGAATGCCCCAAATGAAATCAAAGAACCATCCATTAGTAATAATGAACATCTTGCATGTAAATTTTGTCTTAGTATTCAAAGTAATGAAAAGTGGATTGTGGACAGTGGAGCTTCAGATCACATATGTTCTAAATTGCAAATGTAAACTGGTATGGCAAATTTTAATTACTGCAAGTGTACGGTTGACGTGTAGCTACGGGTCGAACACAAGGAGGCGATTTAACCAATTAGTTTGCCTCACGACTACAAGACATGGATCAACAAATAATTGGGTCGAGAAACTAACGCTATAATGCAATTAAAACTAATACTTAAGGCTAAAGCAGTAATTAATATGAAGAGAATAATAATATGACAAATTCTAGGGCATCGGGTATCACCTAGTTCTAACATGGGAGTCATTACTCTCATCATTGTATGAAATTGAGTCATTGGCATAATTAAATGTGACCTAATTAATCTCAAGCTTTCGCTCTGTTGATTAATAACGGTTTAAGACCTTACTAGTATTAATCCAAACTTCCGTTTTATTGGCTAAACTAGTAGGAATTTAACTTAAATATATCTCAATCCTAAATTAATAAAGATGTTTAAACTGAGATTCATTAAGCATAGATTTACTTATAGACCCAAATTTCACACAATTAATCGGTAACATATCGTCTCATGCTTCAAATTAGGGTTTATACCCTAATCCTAGAGAAGAAAACTACTCACTAGACATGGTAATGAATATGCAATTCATAATGAATGATGACTTAATTGAAACATTAAACATGAAAATGATGAATGATTTCAATGCACAAAGATAAATAATAAAGCAATAAACAAAGAAAACTTTCTAATTGAGAAGAACATAAATGTAAATTGCAAGGAAATTTAACATAACAATGGAGTTCAACAACAAAGAGCTCTCAATGGAGTTCAATAACAAAAGTTCAAAAACTTGTAAAACTAACTGCCTCCTAAAAAAAGAAACCGCCACTTTATATAGTTAAAAAATTAACCGTCAAAACGCACAAATTAGGCATCTAACGAAAAGGCAACGACTCGTGACATCGTGGGAGACGAGTCTTCGCTTTGCTACTGCCTGGGGTATGACACTTCAATGAGTTGGCGGACGAGTCGTGGTAATATTGGGGACGAGTCGTCGCTCAGCCTTTGGAATGCAGTGCTCAGATCAGAAAGTATGCGACGAGTCGCGGCATATATGAGACGACTCATGGCTTTGGCTCTAGACTATTATGCTGAGATTAGTAGATGTGTGACGAGTCGTGGCATTTTGTGGGACGACTCGTCGCTTTTGTTCTAGGCTGTAATGCTAAGCGATGAGTCGTGGCTTTTCGGCATGGCTTAGCTAGGACTCGTTTCTTCCCCTTGAGGCTTGTTTGGCTCAATCTCTTTACTTCTTTTAGGGGTCTTAGGCCATTTCTTCAGACCTTCACCCTCTTATCACCCCCGGGACCTAATAAAACTCCGATTTTGCCTCAAAAATTACATAAAATACATTATTAAGCACATGAAACAAAAATATCAAATATCCCTAACAACACTACCTAAAACCCACTAAAACATCGTATAAGGAACGTGGAAATAACATAAATAAGTGCAAATAATGATTGGTGCTGTGAAATATAGCAATGAGTTAGAGTAGAAGGAAAACCACATTTTATTACTATTCTTGATAGTTCACAAGTTAAAGTAGAAATTATTGGTACTGTGAAACTTAGCAATGGTATCATTCTAAGGAATGTCTTGTATGTTCCCAAATTTTGCTTTAATCTTATATCTGTCAATAAACTGTCGCATATGTTTTGATAGTAATGGATGTTTTATCCAGGGGTCTTTGACGAGGAATCGTTTGCTTCTTGGTAAAGCTGAGCATGCGCTTTTCTTCCTTCAAGATTATAGCATAAATAAATATTCTAATAATGAAGCTGATGGCAAAAGCTACACCCCAGTAGTAGGAGTTCAGCACAACAACCAGTTGTTTGATAATGTAGATGCAAGGCTTTGGCATCTTAGAATGGGACATTTGCCCTTTAATCAACTGTATTTTTTGTTCCCTGATCTAAAGATCAAAAATGCACATAAAGATTGTTTTTGCACCATTTGTCCTCTAGCCAAGAAAGCTAGAGAGCCTTTTCCTAGAAGTGCAAAAAGATAGTTGATATTTTTCAACTTTTACACATTGATATATGGGGGCCTTTAAGGCACAATTCAAGAAGCATGTAGCAGATGCGGCACTCTCGATACATAATTAACATTAATA
Organism: Amaranthus tricolor; assembly: GCF_026212465.1. Classification (NCBI taxonomy): domain Eukaryota; kingdom Viridiplantae; phylum Streptophyta; class Magnoliopsida; order Caryophyllales; family Amaranthaceae; genus Amaranthus; species Amaranthus tricolor. Next base: position 23,421,060 of record NC_080050.1, on the reverse strand, counting down.
ATTATACTTAAGATAAATAATGCAGAATTATAAAACGCCGAACTGCTAAAAACCATTTAAACTAAAATCATTCAAAACATAAGTAAAAAAATATCTTACAATTGAGAAAATATAAAATAAGATTTACTTAAATATGATAAAAAAAAAAAACATAAGTACAATATAGTCATCAAGTAAAATAATTGAAGCTAAGTCCTCGATAGAATAATTAAAGTTGCGGCCTGGATCGAAACCTGAGCTAAATTTTACTGCAAAATACTGTCATCCATAATACGAATGACAGCCGATTAAATCGGTCAGCGATAAAGCCGAGTACAATTTTCTCAACAAGCTTATGATGCGATAGTTAAATCATGCTTACAAAATAATCATCAAGCACAATATAGAAGGTTATTACTCATTATTGACCTTTACTAAGCCATTAAGTTACATTCTCAATACTTGCAGAAGTTCATTACTGCTACTAAATACTTGGTAACCTTAATGCTTATTTAATCAAATTCAATTAAGCCTCATAACTTTACCATCATAGCACATCACAAGATCACAACAATAATGACAACTGATATATGTAAGGGTCTGGTTAGGTGAGGACCGTAGTCTTAAACCCTAACTATGGTGGGAGTCGTCACTCCTCTCAATACTGTTATGCTCGAGACTTCACAGGATGGGTTTTTATCGGACCCCCTGTCTGACACCACATTTTACGTGCCGGCTAACACGGACGCCGGGATTTTACATGCCAGTCCATGGTTCGACGTTACCTTACTATCAGAGTCATACAATCAATATCATGCAATATCAAACAAGACTTTAAACCGAAATAGTTTACATTCTTATAAGTCAAACTTCCACTAGTCAAAATTTTGACAATTCTACCCTTTTAATAGAAACAAATTACTAGTATCTAATAAATTAATATTAATTAAATAACAAATTTGCGTAGCTATACTAAGATTCCTGAGGCTAAACTAAGTCATTATTATGTCATAAATAATCATAAAAGTCAAGGGTAATATTTCTAAGTACTTAATAACTGTAACACCCCGATATTTTTCCGATATATTAAATGATTTACTAGTAATATTATTACTATTATTCTTTTTAGAAGAGTATATTTTTTTTTATTTATTTTGTTATTGGGTTAGATCATGAAATTTCAACTTTTAAGGCAATTAAAACTATTTTAAGCCCAAACCTTTTTCCCTAACCTATCTTTAATTTCAAAAAAAAAATAATAATAAAAAAAAATAAAAGAGGGAAGTTGGAGAGTTGGCCGGCCATATGGGGTAAGATGGGAGATTTGTAACCCGTTGTAAGAATATTGAAAGATCAAAAATTATTGCCTTGAATAATTGTTTCCTTAATTTCTTTATTTCCTTAATTCCTTTATTTCCTTAATCTTCGTAATTACCTTAGTCTCATCATTAGCATTCTTCTTTCAAAACTCTTAGAAAACTCAAGGAAAAAAAAATATTCTTCTTCAAACTCCCTCTACTCACGCCTAGTATCATCATTTTGTTCATTAATTGGTGTTTTGTTCTTGTGCAAATTGTGAGTAAATTTTTAACCTAGTTTTATTTTTAAGTTTTAATTTAAATTTCTATGATTTTTATGTGTGTTATTTTATAATTTATGATTTGTTTATGATTTAAAATTCATGTATGAAAGTATGATGTATTTTTCTATCTAAATTAATGTATGGTTTTAGGGTTTTGGATATGTTTGTATGTGTGTGAAGGATTTGTTTGATGGATGATTGAAAAGTATATATATATATATATATATATATATATATATATATATATATATATATATATATATATATATATATATATATATATATATATATATATATATATATATATATATATATATATATATATATATATATATATATATAAAGGATGCTCATAGAAAAAAAAAATGTATGTGGTGTTAGAAATTTATTTTTATTGATTAATAGGAGAAATTTATAATGTTGGTAGAGAAATATACATGTATATATGTGATGTGTATGTGTGTATACATTTGTGTAAAAAGAATTATTTTTGAGGAAAAAAAAATAATAATAATTAATTAAAATTTATTTTTGTAGATGATCATGAAAATTATGTAAATTTTGTTGTTTAGATTTAATAGGAAATAAAGCATTGAAATTTATATTTTTGTGATAAAAAAAAAAATGAAATGACAAAATCCCGTAGGTTTTGAAAATGGTGAAAAAAAATGTGTTTTTGGAACATTTTTGGCTTTGAAATTAGGTTAAAAATACTTATACTATGTTATAAATTATGGAAGTTGGTACCCGGGGGTTTTGACGCCTTCCGGACGCAACGGTGAAGTCGGATTTTCAGTTTGACAGTTTTAAGTTGTGTTTCTGGACAGATTATGTATGCTGTCCTGTTTTGTGCATTTACCATGTTATAGTATGTGATGAATGTTCATGTTGTGTGTGGTATTCTAGGTATGGGTGTAATTGTATATGTGTGTTATGGATGATTTGAGAAAAATGTGTATGTGTGCTTATTTCCCGAATACGATTAAACCTTGTAGGAAGTCGATTCGTGACCGGGAATTGATTAAGATGCTTGTGAGTTGGTTATCTTGCTTAAGGTATGTACACGCAGCGAAGTTCGCATTTAGTCCGATGTATTATATAATAATGGTATACAAAAGTAAAGTATGGATATATAGTATGAATAATGTTATCTTTTCGAATAAATAATTTTGATACATTGTTTGATAAGCAGAGGTAGTATGACCTCACTAACCTTAAAGTGGACGTAGTATGACGTCAATTGGTGGAAATGAATTACTCGCGGTATATGGGGGCATTATGAGCCACCGCGGGGGTATGCATACTTAACCATAGGCACCGAAGTAAGGCGAGTGTCTATGGTAGAGACTTGCTTAGGGGTTAGCTCCCCCTAATGTAATGTCTCACTTATGGAGATTGGAGTTGTACCGGCAGTATGGCTGGATAGTACAGCAGTATGGTTGACTAATCTTTATATGAAAATAATTATTCTTTATTAGCATGGTCGAAGCGTATCCTTTCTGCGAATTGACAGCTATTAAATTAAATCTTTCTCTTGTTGTATTATTTATTTGGTATGTGACGTTTGCTGACGTGTACTTTTGGTCTTAACGACCCTGCGATGATGTTGTTTCCTATCTGGGCAATGACTAGCAGTAAGTTAAGTTGCAGGTCTGGGGAGTGAGGATTGACCCTTGGAGAAATAAATCATTAGGATATAGAAGTCTTGATAAGAACTTCTAATTAAGTTTAAAGAACATTTGGTTTTATGAGGCGATTTTCGTTCTCAAGTTGTAATAAGTAGATTTAACTTTTCGTTCTTATCCGCTGCTAAGAATTTCTTATATCTAGTAGTTCATAATAACACTAATAGAACTCGATCCGCAAGCTTTCCTTAATTTCAAATCCGTTTTAACTGTCTTCTAACATCCCGGTTTGACTCGGATAATATTTATCTCGTTTTTAAAAGGTCATCTTCTCTTTTCGTACGACCCGAGTTATTCCGAGATGTTACAATAACGTATTTTATCAAATAACCAGTAAAATAGTAAAACAGATCTATCATAACTATATAAAAAAAACATAATCCGACAAGTTATTAAGGGTCCAAAATCTAAATGAAATGAGTTTTCAAGAAAAACAACGCTAAGCATTTTAACAAATTTGTTTGACTATTTTACCGATAAACCGATTAATAATTCTTTATAATTGCTTGAGTCCAATATAAAAAAAAAATTATCGAAATACCAAGATGATATGTAATCATTTTAAAGACATAAGTTTATTTAACTAGTAAATTCATATATATCTATATTATCATATTAATCAAGAATTTCCATATTTATAACTCTTTTTTTTTAGAGTGTCCCAAAAGTAAAAGTATTATTGTTTTGACGAAAATATCACTAAATTGGATATGACTTTAATATTACCATATAAAGTTTAAATGATTAAAGTAAAATCATGTTGATCATGCTTTTATATTATCGAGTAACCATAAATAAATATCACATAACGAGAGAGTTAAGAAAATGTGTACCATATTCCTCCGAATGTGGTGCTAAACCAAGTAAGAGAATAATAATAAGAAAATAAGAACTCAAAGAAATAAGCTCCAAAAGAGAAAGTCTTCAAGGTTCCAAGCTTCAAAGAAGTAGATCTTCAATTATCCAAAAGAAAATGATATCTAAGCTCCAAAAGATAATACTTGACTTTTTAAAAGTTGATGATTATTGGCTTAAGAAGTGATAAGATCAAGCTCCATCTTCATTTGATTCTTCAACAAATAAAAAGGGTATAAAGTTAGTAAGATGCTAATGAAGTGAAGATATAAGAAAGAATGGTTGAAAGATTTGAGGATGGGGGTGCAAGTGATCTCATGGCTAAGGAGGGGTATTATAATGGGTTTTGGGCAACTTTTTAGTTCATAAGATTGTATGAAAAAGAAGGTTAACTTATGTAAGTGATTTAGAATGTGTAAGTGAATGTGTAAGAGTTTGGAGTGTAGAAGAAGGTTAACTTGTGTAAGGAAATGGTAATAGCTTGTGTAAGTGATGAACATTATGGATTGATGTAGAAAGGATTTTGGTTCATCAAATTTTTGTTCTAGTTTATACTAGTGAAATGTTTTAGATTAGTGGGAAAGTATGATTAAGGTTTGATTATGAAAATATGATAGTTTACTTAGAAAATTTTAGTTAAAACTATACTTAAAGTTAATAAGAAAAATATAGTTAATTTTTAGGTATAAAATAATTAAATCAAAGTTGTGAGGTTAAAATGATAAGTAGTAAAGTTAGTTTAAGGAAACGAAATTGAAACTTAACGTTTTAATAAAACCGTAAATATAATATTAAAATTTTACTTTTCGTAGTATAAACTAATAAAATAATATTTTAGTGCTTTTAAAGAAATTTAAGAATATATATACATAATTTTTTTTTTAAAGTTTAATATTTGGAAGAAATTACAAAAATCGGAATAAGGTTTAGGAATTAAAGGTGATTTGAATTAGATAACCAAAGGATTAGGTTCGAAAAGAAATTTCGGAATAATTAATCGAAAGATTAAGATTAAGAAATTTGAACCAGTTACAACTCTTTCCCCCTTTAGATAGTTTCGTCCCGAAACTAGGACTTACCAAAAAGGTTAGGATAACGCTCTCTCATGTCGACCTCTTTTTCCCAAGTTGCCTCTTCAACCCCGTGGTTTGACCACAAAACCTTGACCAATGGAATCCTCGAATTTCTCAACTCTTTTACTCGGGTATCTAAGATCCTGATTGGTCGTTCCTCATACACCAAAGACTTCTCAATCAAAAGCGGTCGTGAGCTAGAGCATGAGACGGATCATGAACATACTTCCTCGAATTTCTCAATTCTTTTACTCGGGTATCTAAGATCCTGATTGGTCGTTCCTCATACACCAAAGACTTCTCAATCAGAATTCTTGTTGCATTTTAAACATTTTTATACTTTAGTACTCACACAATTTAACAAGAAAATTAAATTTGTGAGGGTTGATAATGCTAAAGAGCTCTCCAATGGAGACACTTTGTCTTTCTATAAAGAAAAGGGTATTTAAATTCAAACTACTTGTGTTGCTACTTCCCAACAAAATGGGGTTTAGAACGTAAACATAGGCATCTTTTGGAGGTCATCAGTCTAAATTGCCTATTTATTTTTGGGAAGATTGCCTTATGTGTGCTGTACATTTGATAAATAGGATGCCTCTCCAAGCTATTTATAGGAAGGTACCTTATGAATTGTTGTATAGAAATAAACCTAATTACAATCATCTTAGAGCTTTTGGATGTCTATGCTTTGTTTCTACATCTAACAAATAAAGAACAAAGATAGATCCAAGAGCCTCACCTTGTGTTTTCTTAGGTTACTCTCCTACCCAAAAAGGGTACAAAGTTTATAATTTAGACACAAAATCAGTTTTTGTATCTAGAGATGTGAAATTTTTTGAGAAATTTTTTCCCTTTCAAGTTACAGATGTTCCTTCTACTTGTACAAGAAAGTTTTTTCTCCCTGTCTGCAGTAATGCAGATGGAACATCTACCTCAAATTTACTTGAGTTTAATGTGCCTGCTTAGGTTTCCACCATTAAAAAATCAACAACTGAACATCCTGTCCCAAGGACTAAGTCACCTAGAAAGGTGCACAAACCTGCTTATTTGCAAGATTATGTATGCAATTATTCTACCAAACAACATTGGTGCAACATTATTGATTATCATACATCAACTATAGTCCATCATCAAATTGCACAATTCTATGAGACACATACTGAACCACAAAATATGATGAAGCAAGTTAAGATCCTAATTGGATTAAAGCCATGAATAAGGAAATACATGCTTTAAAAACAAATCAAACTTGGGAGTTTGTTGATCTTCCCAAAGGCAAGAAGGTCATAGGGTCAAAATGGGTTTATAAGATTAAATTTAAAGCTGATGGTTCATTGGAACGGTGCAAGGCAAGGCTTGTTGCTAAAGGATATAACCAAAAATATGGGATTGACTATGAAGAGACTTTCACTCCAGTTGTGAAAATGACCACTACAAGATGTCTTTTAGCCATAACTGCTAGTCACAAAAGGATCATTCATCAGTTGGACATTAACAATGCTTTTCTTCATGGAGATTTACATGAGGAGGAATATATGAGAATGCCCGAAGGGATTCCTAACCCTAAGAACCAAGTATGCCTTCTTAAAAAATCATTGTATGGTTTAAAACAGGCTTCAAGACAATGACATGCCAAATTAGTTGGTGAGTTAAGAGTTTTAGGCTTTGTTCAGTCAAAGAATGACTATTCCTTATTTACTACATGTATGAATGGCCATACTACTTTGGTGGCAGTTTATTGTAGATGACATAATCATCACAGGAAATGATGATCAGGAGAATGTTTTTCTGAAACAACATTTAAATAACAAGTTTACCATCAAAGACTTAGGTATTTTGCACTATTTTTTAGGCATTGAAGTTAGTTATTCTTCTAAAGGACTCAATCTTACTCAACATGGATATATAAACGAGCTTCTTAAAGAGAGTGGTCTTACATCTTTCACTAAGGTAGCTACTCCTTTGCCTATGTATCTGAAACTTTTATCTAATGAAGGGAATTGTTTCATGACCCCACTCTTTATAGGAAGTTAATTGGCAAACTCAATTTTTTGCAACATACTCGACCAGATTTGTCTTTTACCATACAAACTCTTAGTCAATTTATGCAGCACCCTAGAATACCATATTAGAAGGCTCTACAACATACATTAAATTACCTTTGTTCTACATGTGGACAAGGGTTAATTTTGCAAGGTTCAAGTAGACTTGTGGTACAGGATGTGTATTTATGTTGGATAATTTCCCTATTTGTTGGAAGTCTAAGAAGCAACATACCGTCTCCAAGTCCAGCTCTGAAACTGAATACAAAGCTATTGCGAATGCTGCTTCTGAAGTTGTTTGGCTTGTTCGCTTGTTGAAAGATCGTGGTCTTACTAATTTGCAGCCTGACACTATTCACTGTGACAATCAATATGCGCTCTATATTGCGAAAAACCCTGTTCTTCATGAATAGACTAAACATATAGAGGTTGATTGCCATTTTACTAGAGAGAAAATAGTTGAGGGATTACTTAATCTCACATATCTTCCCACAAAGAATCAGTTAGCAAATGTTCTTACCAAGATTCTACCATCTGCTCAGTTTAAGAAGTTGCTTGGCAAACTAGGTGTCTCTTGTCATGACCTCTAGTTTGAGAGGGGGGGTGTGGACTGTATGATACTCTCAGGTGTAGTTCAAGCTTTATGTAGCTGTGAAGGAATGCACTGCAAAAGGAATATAGAAGATATGCAGCTGGTCAGGACAGTGTGTCATCAACAACATCAGTTTAGCACGTGTGTTTATTAGTTCTTGTTTAGGTTGTTATCTTGTATCTTGTAACAAACAATATTTAGTCACACAGTTTGTTATAACTAATTGTTTTCTTTTTTCTAGAACATTTGTACTCTTTGTCTAAGGCTATATATACAGAGGTGTTCATTCGGGTGATCGGGTCGGTTTCAGACGGGTGTTATTCGGTTCGTTTGTATTTCGGATCGGTTATTTTTTGGTTGCGTGTTACGTCAGGTCACACTCGGGTCGGGTCGGTTTGTCACGGTTCGGTTGAAGATTAGTTATCCGAGCTATCGGGTTAGCATCGGTTCGGTGTCGGTTGTAGTTCGTGTCGAGTGTCAATCGATCTCAGGTTGTCATCGGTTAATAATTGGTTCGGTTTTGCCGGGTATAGATGGGGTTTGAGTTTTTTTTTAATAGAATTCGGCTACGATTTACTAATTACTATCGACCGAGTCAATATCAGATTAAGTGTTAGTCATTTTTTAATTGATAACAAGATTGCCTTTACTTAAAGCAAAATAGTTAAAAACTGCAAAGCAATTAGTGATCATTATTACTTTGTTACTTTTACTTGTTTGACCGGAAATTAAGATCATAAAATTCTATCAATTTTCATCTAATTTGATTAAAAGTAGTTAAATAAACATTGACCATTGATTATTAACTCTAAATATATGAAAGCATGTATTTATAAAATTTAATTAATTAAAATATCTAACACTTTATTAGATTAACTAATAAGATGATTGAATATGAGTCTATCATACTTCATTGTTAAAAATTGGTTCAGGTTTACAGTAGTTCGAAATAAAATTTGTTCGGGTTAAGTCGGTTTTAGCCGGATCGAGTTCGGTTTCGAGCATGATTCGGGTCGGATAGGACTCGGGTCGGTCTTTATTAGGTTCGGGTAATCTCGGTTAACGGTTATGTATCGGTTACAGCTCGGGTTCAGCTTTTCAATTTTCAGTTATCAACCGGTTTGGGTACAACTTTGGTTCGGGTACTGTCGGTTCGATAAACCTAAAAAAGGAACACGTTTTCGGGTCGGTTTACTTTCCGTTTCGGTTCGGGTTTTCAAGTCGGGTCACTTTTGAACAACTCTATATATATGTAGGAATGCTAATAGATGATCGAATGCAACAAGAGGGGGGGGGGGGGGGGTGAATTGTTGTGTATTAAGTTTAAGATTTTTGCCTCTAATTTTTGCGGAATTGTATCAAGTAAAGAACAAAACTTAAACTCAAAAACGAAAAGAAAAATAATAAAAGGAGACAAAGATTTTACGTGGAAACCTTCTTGGCCTAATAAGAAGTAAAAACCACGACCCCCCGGGATTTCAAAATTCTCACTATGTTTTAGGCAATCAATTACAATTACATAAAACAGTTTGCTTCACTTGAAGCTTCTCTTCTCTAGGCCTAATTCTCTTTCTCTATTCTCCCTTTCTCTTTCTCTATTCTCACGATTCTCTTTTCTATACCCTTAGACTTCTCATGAGTCTATTTACAACAAAAACACTCAATTACCCTTACAAGGCCAATTCTCAAGAGATTAAAAATTAAAATAATTACTTAAGAAAAATATAATAAATTAATTGGCATTTAAAAACAGAAAATATTTTTCTTAAAATGATCTCCCTTTTAATGGACACTCTTGGATCCTCTTGGATGGATTTCGGTTTGAGCAAAGTTTCTCCTATTTATAGTGGGAACAGACAGCAGTTACCTCAGACACACCTCCCACTATCATCCACGTTCTCAAAATAAAAGGATAGTGGAATTGCCAAAAGAATAAATGACCGGCTGTCATTTTCTCAAAGATAAAATCAGTTTCCTTAAGCTAAAAATAGCATAGGAGTTAAAAAGAACAAGATCCTAAAAAATAGGAGATCTTAATCTTAAGAAGAAAAAGTCTTAGGCTATTTTTAGATAACCTAAAAATAGTTTTGCCAACCAATTTATTAAATAATTAAGCAATTAAATTAATTCGTAACCGTTACATCAACTTAAAAACAGAAAATAATTAATTCGCAATTTTCCAGCCGATGTTTCTCTCCGGACCTGTATCGTGGGGAACAGCGCACTGTCTCCATCTACAATTTTCGTCAGGACTTTAACTCTAGGAACAACAAACTGACTTCTAAAGCAATTGTCCAACTTCTTGGATATTTGAGACATGTACAACTACAACGAACCAAGTCATAGGCTTCATCAACGATTAACACAATCGGATTTTCACCTACAAAACAATCTCTAAAATATGTTTGTTTATTTTAGAAGTGAAGTCATCATCAAAACCTTAAGAGCCAACAAATTCCCCCTTTTTGATGATGACAAACTTTATAAACAAACTTAAGTATACTAGAGTAAAACAAATGTTGAAGAGCATGTTAGAGATTAAAACAACTCTTCTTAACTTAGCAAATCAACTCGTTACAATATAATTTACCAAGCACTCATAGTAGAACAAATTTACTCCATACAAAAACATAATATCAAATATGTTTTCAAATAATTTTCCAAAAAATAGTTAAATTAACAAAAATCCAAATTAACACATAACATAAATACATAAGTATTATAAAAAGTAACAGCTTTGAATAAAACAAATTCAAAACAACTTAATCAAAGTATTCATAAACTTAACATCAACACAGATGATCAGATTTTAAGCTAACATAAACACAGCACATTAACTTCCATAAGAAGCAATATAAATCAATCAAGATGTGTACTGTGAATCAATCAAGATGTGTACTGTGTATTCACAGTGCCTCTTAAGTTTGTGCATAATCTTCCCCCTTTTGCCATCAATCAAAAAGAATTGGAAGTATCAAACCTCAGCACAAACCATATAGATTTGTAAGTGATGAAAGCAAGAAACAATAATGAAAGTAAGCACCATGAAAAGCATTCAAATCTGCATAATGTTAGTCATCACAGACCAGAAACAAAAGAAAGAAATGTAGCAGTTGTTCAAATAAAAACTTGTACCCCAGATGGTACAAAGAAAAGTGAAATTGTTTGATTAGTGATACAGCCAACAAATCATTTAAAAACATGGGAAGAGGAATTAGGGAGCGACCTCTTCTTCATCTATGTATTCGGTCTGCACTTCAACAGTATCCAACTTTGCACCAAGACGGTTTTCCATCAAGGTAAGTTGATCAACGATTGAAGCAAGTGAGACTCGAATTTCATCTTGAAAAGCAGTGAATTGAGACTGTAGGTCATTTAGCATAGAGAGGACAGAGTCAAAAGAAGCTGCAGAAACAGAATTATTGTTAGTATAACCTTCATCAGGTGAAGTGTGTGATTGAAAAGGTGGTGGAGTAGACTGTATTGGTGATGGAGGTGGTGATGGATTGTGATGTGGTGGTGATGTGGTTGGCTTGGGAGAGGGAGGTTTATTGGATGTAGGCTCAGGCATGGTCTCAAATGTGGTATCATCAACCAATGTAGCCTTACGTTTCGAGGCTAACCTCCTACTCCTCCTCTGAATAGATTTAGCCTTTCTCCTCAATGCTATCACAGTCTCTTCATCACTTGAATCATTACAGAGATTGTGATAAGCATCTTCTCCTAAGACTCCCTCCTGTTCTGCTTCCCCCTTACTAGCTTCTCCATCCTGTTCCCCTTTTTCTTCTGTTTCAATATTATCAGTGGGAACAGGTCCTTGCTCCTTTTCCTCTTTTTCTCCCTTTTCTTCCTCCATTAATTTTTCCTCTTCTTCCTCAATCCCTTCTTCTTCAGAACCAACTTCAACTTCCTCCTCTAAATAATGTATTAACATCCCTTCATCATTTAATTTCAAGTGCAAATTTTGTAAACACTTTGCACCTATTTTCATGTTGGGTCCCATTGGGAACTCCAACCCTTCCAAAGGGACATCAAATTTTCTAAAAATCCAGGTCAACAACCCTCCATAACCAACAAAGTTTTTCTTCTCAATACAATCAGACAAATGAGATATCATCAAAGATGGAAAATTTATCTTTAGGTGATTAGCCATGCAGTAAATCAAAGTAGCATCACGTAAACTTACTTCACTCCTTTTGGAGTTTCTTGGCAAAATAAATCTACGTGCAATATTGTACAGTAATTTATGCAGAGGATTCAAAATGTTATGGCTTATTTTCCCTTTTCTTTGCTCAATCCCTAAAAACTTTAAAACCGTTTTTTCATTTATCCCAGAAAATACTATTTTCGAACCAACATAGTAAGTATCAAACCCAACATAAGGAACATTAAACCATTCCCCCAGCAATGCACTATTAAATTCGATTTTGATGTTCTTGACAGTACTAGAACACATTCCACCATCATTAGAGAAATTTGAAATAAATTCTCGCATAAGATTTGGAAAAATGGAATTGCAACTAAAATTTGACATCAAAACTTCCCATTCTTGATGTTGCAAAATATCATGCAGTTGAGGAAAATGGGTAGAGTCATACCAGTATTTGTCGAGTCCGAAACCAACAGACATTTCCTTTGAGACTTCTTCAGCACTATTAGGGTCACTATGCTTCGAACGTTTGACTACTTTGGAAGATGAACCACCTTTTGGTGATGAAATCTTGCGTTTGGTACTGGTAGGTTCAGTAGTGTGTTTGGGTGATTCTTTTGTGGTTTCTGTGGTTGTGGGTGGTGCAGCATTCAGTAATGGTGGAGGATGAACCACTCTTAGAGGTTGTGGCTGGGTATGTGTACGGGATTTAGGGGTTTTCTTGCCTGATTTTGAAGATCTTGGGGTTTTCATTTTGAACTTTTTGAACAAGGTTGAGAGAAAAGAAGGAGAACAGTTTCTTGAGGAAGAGGAAAATGTATGCGTATTATGATGTACGGTGATTGCTTTTGAAAGTTTTGAAATGACGGTTACCTTAAGTCCCATCTCATCAATGCTTTCATCATTACTTGTGATTTGGAAGGATTATATGAAGAAATGAAAACCGTTTCCCATATTTTTGATTTATGTTGACCATATATAATTATAAAAAGAATGAATTATGATAATATAAAATATTATATGAAGAAAATAACGAACATACTGCTTTGGTCTGATCAAATTAACAACATGCAAACAAGAAGACATTCATAGTACAAACTTTATTAAGTGTTTACCTGATCCATTCAATAATTAATTCTCAATCAAGATATTGAGGTTGATTCCTGACCTTTTTCATTCTCAGGATGCTTCATTGGGAATTTTATGCAATCAAATTTAGTGGAGCTTGATCATACCAAGTTCCAATCTGATACAAATATGGTATCAAAGGCTGGGAACAACACCAAAGACAACAACAAGGGCATGAAGGAACAAGACAGTGTTTTGGACTTGTCATCTACGCCAAATCCACATGGAATACAGGGGGCTCCCATGGATACTCCTCAACAATCAGCTATGGGCCTAAGAACGCTCAACAAGGTCAAGGAAAGCAAGAACATCACAAGGAACAGCAACCAAGCCCCAACAGAACAGACAGACTCCAAGAACAGAGCCACAGAGCTACCTAGCGAACAGCTGACCTTGGTGAACCGCCTGAGTTCAGACCGGGACCACTTGGACCGGAAGGAGGGCTGGAATGGCATCTCTCTACATGGGCCAAGCCACCAAGGGCCAAAGTTCTTACTAATAGTGCACCAGGAAGACTGTAGAGCAAGCTAAAGGAGGCCTGGTCACCGATTGGTAAATATCAGAAATTTGGCTAAGTGTTGAAGCCTTTCTGTTTGTTTCTGTTTAAGTAATTAGCCACGTGTATTTGTTAGTTAATTGTAACGGCTAGTCTAGATCCCAAAGCCTATAAATATATGGGCTCTCATTGTAATAGGGACGCTTGAACATTGTTTTGAATATCAATAATACTTGAGGTATTTTTCAGAAAAAGGATTTTTCTGAGTTTTGAAGTTTGTTTGCAAACTTCATCAAGGGTTGTGGAGCAACCTTTGGCCAGAGGGAAGACAAGTTACGGAGTGATTTGGATTCTCAAAAGCACCCCGCAATCAAGGCTTTACAATCCTTGCATTGTACCTATCATTGTTTTAGTCAAAAGGCACGATCAAGGCCTCTGTTCACCATCATCAGAAAAACAAGAACCCAGTTCTTTGTATGTGTATGCGAGTCTGTGTGTTAATTGATGAGTGTTTGAATGTTTGAGTGTGTCTATGTTTGAATTAGTTAATCCATTTCAATCTTTACATCACAAAGAACATTCCTCGCCCTTGATTATGCATCAACTTGGTATCAGAGCCCAGCCACGGATTGGGCAAAGGCTGCACATATTGGAGTTCTGAGGAAAGAGGCTTCATAGTTTCTGGGTTTTTAGAAGGAGAAAAGCGTTGGGCGATTTTGACGCATTGTAGAAAATTCAATCATCATTGATTCCACGACATACAGGGAGTGATTTCTCCTATACTTTTCATTTGTCATTCAATTGTTTACATAATTTCTTTTTTCAGACACAAACACACACGAAATTTCTGGATTTGTTGATTCTTGCATTTGTCGATTTTCGCATACATTTCATAAACGTCATTTGTTGTGCATTGCTGGTATCATAGCTGTCTCTGGTCGAGTGGATATGACCATGGAGGAAAGATTTGGGAAATTAGAAGAAAATATGAGATTAGTCATGCAAACCCTAAACCAATTAAGGATCGACAATCAACAGGATAGAACACCAAACCCTAATTTGCGACCCTACGAGGATAGAACGGTTAAAATTGATATTCCTGAATTCGATGGACATTCCTATGACCCTGGGAAATATCTTGAATGGGAAGATCGAATGGATAACTACTTTGAATTCAAAAACACACCCCCAGATCAATAGTACAAATTAGCCAAAGTGAAATTGATTAAATCGGCTGCTATTTGGCTTGAAGGAGTGCAGAAGCGTAGAGTCAGAGAGGAGAGGGGTAGGATTAACTCTTGGGCTAAACTCAAGAAGCACATGAGAAGGAAATATGTCCCAACTACCTACAAACAGCAACAGTATGTTCAGTTTAGTGCCTTAACCCAAGGAAACCGGTCTGTGTAGGAGTATATCCATGAATGGGATAGGCTAAGTGTTCTCTGTCACATTAATGATCCTGAGGAGTTGAGAGTGAGCAAGTTTATAGCAGGATTGAGGGAGAACCTTAGGCACCAACTGATGATTACACCTGATTTGACAGTGCACTCAGTAGGGCTGCAAGCCATTGAGCTGGAGAGGATTGCTAACAGGTTCACTCACACACCAAGGCAGCCCAGTAAAACCTACACACTTAGGAACCCAAGCACTGCCACTGCACCTAAGAGAGATATCCAGAACAGTAGGCAAAGAGCCAACACCACAAGAGTAGACCCCCCCGCAAACCCCAAGGATGTGGTATGTTTTAAATGCAATGGGAGAGGACACTATAAGAGGGATTGTCCTAATGCTAGGGCCTTTACTATGAGGGAGTGGAATGAAATTAGGCAAGATACTAGGCCAAAGAAGATCTTAGTTGCCCAGAATGGTCAGGAAGAGGAGCTTCACCCCCCAAATTTGAGTGATGATGATGGCACCTACATAGAGGACAAAGAAGGGAAGTGGCATAGATTTGAGGGAGATACTGAAGAGGAGGAAGATGAGGAACTGGAGAGGGTGATGCCTGAAGAAGAGCACCTTAGCTTGGTCATAAGGAGGAGTTTTCACACCACACCTTTGGAGAGAAAGTTTGATCAAAGAGAAAACATATTCCAAACAAAGTGTAAAATACAGGGGAAAGTGTGTGACCTTATCATTGATAGTGGGAGTGAGTCCAACTGTGTGAGCAAGCAATTAGTTAATGAGCTGAACCTGGATACCAAGCCACACCCTCACCCTTACAAAATGAAGTGGCTTGACAATAAAGCTAGTGGGTCAGTGAACAAGCAATGCTTAGTAAGCCTAACTTTGGGAACATATGCTGATGAGGTGATCTGTGATGTTTTAGAGATGGATGCTTGCCACCTATTGCTAGGTAGACCTTGGCAATATGACAAGAAGACCACCCACAATGGTTACACTAACACCTACACCCTTAAGCATAATGGGAAAAGAAAGGAGCTGGTACCCCTGCCCCCACATAAAGCTGTTCCACCTAAACCATCCAAGGCACCCATACATTTGATGACCAGAAGGGAGTGTGAGAGGGAGATTGAGAAGAAGGAAGTCCTGTATATATTAATCAGTAAAGAAGTGCAGGACACCACACCCATACCCCCTGAGTTACAGAGCCTGTTGGATCAGTATAGTGATGCTTTTCCAAGTGACCTACCACCTGGCCTACCTCCTGTGAGGGGTATTGAGCACCAAATAGACTTAGTCCCGGGAGCCAGCTTGCCTAACAAGCCTGCCTATAGATCCAACCCTAAGGAAACTAAGGAATTACAAAGGCAAGTGGATGAGCTAATACAAAGAGCATATGTTAGGGAAAGCTTAAGCCCCTGTGCTGTGCCTACCCTGTTAGTGCCAAAAAAAGATGGCACATGGAGGATGTGCATAGACAGCCGTAGCATGAATAATATAACCATCAAGTATAGGTTCCCTATACCAAGAATTGATGATATCCTGGATGAATTAGGAGGCTCAGAATGGTTTAGCAAGGTGGATCTCAGAAGTGGATATCAACAAATACGCATGAAACAGGGGGATGAATGGAAAACTGCATTCAAGACCAAGTATGGGCTGTATGAGTGGCTTGTGATGCCCTTTGGTTTGACTGGAGCTCCCAGCACTTTCATGAGGTTGATGAATGAGGTGCTTAGACCCTTCTTAGGGAAGTTCATAGTGGTATACTTAGATGACATACTTGTTTACAGCAAGGGAATAACAGAACACTTAAGCCACCTCCAACAATTATTTGAAGTGCTGAGAAAACAGAGGCTTTATGCTAAGCTTGAGAAATGTAGTTTCCTCCTACCTGAAGTGAGTTTCCTAGGCTATATTATAGGGAAGGAAGGAGTGAGGGTTGATCCTGCTAAGGTCCAAGCCATGCAAGAATGGCCCACCCCCACCACCCTCACACAGGTGAGATCATTTCATGGTTTAGCCTCGTTCTACAGAAGGTTTATAAGGAATTTCAGCTCTGTTTTAGCACCTATAACAGAGTGTACCAAACAGGGGAAGTTTGAATGGACCCCTGGTGCTCAAAGGGCTTTTGAAACCCTCAAAGAGATGATGTGTAAGGCCCCCATATTAAAGCTACCTGACTTTACCAAGCCATCTGAATTGGAGTGTGATGCTAGTGGGGTAGGAATTGGAGCTGTGTTAGTTCAGGAGGGGAGACCTATTGCCTTTTTTAGTGAAAAGTTAAACCACAGTAAATTGAACTATTCCACTTATGATAAGGAGTTCTATGCAATTGTTAGGGCTTTTGAGCACTGGTCTCATTACCTCAGGATACAACCCTTTGTCTTGCACACAGACCATGAATCCCTAAAGCACATAAACAGCCAACAGAAGCTAAGCAGTAGACATGCTCGATGGGTCGAATTTATGCAGACTTTTGATTTTTCAGCCAAGTATGAAGTAGGAAAAACCAATATTATAGCTGATTCCCTCAGTAGGAAGCACAATACTTGGGATAGTAGGATCTAAAATCTTAGGCTTTGAATTCATAAAGGATCAGTACCCTGTTTGCCCTGATTTTGCTGAAATTTATCAGTCTTGTAGAGACAGACCTCAAGGCTTATTTAGTATTCACCAAGGCTTCTTATTCAAAGGCAACAAACTATGCATACCTAAGCTTCCCCTCAGGACTGTTTTGGTAAAGGAAGTTCATGAAGGAAGCATAGCAGGCCATTTTGGGATTCAAAAGACCTTAGACATGCTAGCTAAACACTTCTACTGGCCTAAGATGCTTGGCACAGTAGGAAAGCATATTCTGAAATGTGAGACCTGTCTTAAGGCCAAAGTGACCTTTCATAAGGGAGAATACATACCCCTACCTATTGCACACAAGCCTTGGGAACATATTAGCATGGATTTTGTGATGGCTCTACCTAAAACAAAGAGAGGAAAAGATGCCATCATGGTGGTTGTAGATAGATTTTCAAAAATGTCTCATTTTATAGCATGCACCAAGGTAGATGATGCACAGCATCTTGCAAAAATGTTCTTTGCTGAAGTAGTTAGATTGCATGGCATACCAAAAACCATTGTCTCAGACAGAGACAGTAAGTTTCTAAACCATTTTTGGAAAAGCTTGTGGAAATTGGTAGGCACTAAGCTATTGTTTAGCACTGCTTACCATCCACAAACGGATGGCCAAACAGAGGTGACCAATAGAACCTTGGGCACCCTGCTCAGGTCCTTAATAAACAAGAATATCAGAGAATGGGATTTAAAGCTTTGTCATGCTGAGTTTGCATATAACAGGGCACCTAGTCATGCTACCAAATTTTCACCATTTGAATGTGTTTATGGCACTAACCCTTTACTTCCTGTATCTCTTATTGATTTACCTGTATATAACAGCAAGAGCATGGAAGCAAAAGAGATGATTAAGCAAATGGAAGCAGTACACAAGCAAGTACGAGACAATTTGGAGATCACTAACTCAAGGTATAAGCAACAAGCAGACAAACACCTGAAGATGAAGCAGCCTATCAAAGAAGGGGATCTAGTGTGGGTGTACCTCAGAAAGGAAAGATTCCCACAACTCAGAAAGAACAAGCTCATGCCAAGAGCCATAGGTCCTTTTCCAGTGACAAAGCAATTTGGCAAGAATGCATTTGAAGTTCAAATCCCAGCAGAGTACAATATCTCCCACACATTCAACATAGGAGACTTGACTCTACATGAACCTGCACAAGAATTGAGGACAATTCTCTCCCAAGAGGGAGGAGTTGATACAAATATGGTATCAAAGGCTGGGAACAACACCAAAGACAACAACAAGGGCATGAAGGAACAAGACGGTGTTTTGGACTTGTCATCTACACCAAATCCACATGGAATACAGGGGGCTCCCATGGATACTCCTCAACAATCAGCTATGGGCCTAAGAACGCTCAACAAGGTCAAGGAAAGCAAGAACATCACAAGGAACAACAACCAAGCCCCAAGAGAACAGACAGACTCCAAGAACAGAGCCACAGAGCTACCTAGCGAACAGCTGACCTTGGTGAACCGCCTGAGTTTAGACCGGGACCACTTGGACCGGAAGAAGGGCTGGAATGGCATCTCTCTACATGGGCCAAGCCACCAAGGGCCAGGGTTCTTACTAATAGTGCACCAGGAAGACAGTAGAGCAAGCTAAAGGAGGCCTGGTCACCGATTGGTAAATATCAGAAATTTGGCTAAGTGTTGAAGCCTTTCTGTTTGTTTTTGTTTAAGTAATTAGCCACGTGTATTTGTTAGTTAATTGTAACGGCTAGTCTAGATCCCAAAGCCTATAAATATATGGGCTCTCATTGTAATAGGGACGCTTGAACATTGTTTTGAATATCAATAATACTTGAGGTATTTTTCAGAAAAAGGATTTTTCTGAGTTTTGAAGTTTGTTTGCAAACTTCATCAAGGGTTGTGGAGCAACCTTTGGCCGGAGGGAAGACAAGTTACGGAGTGATTTGGATTCTCAAAAGCACCCTGCAATCAAGGCTTTACAATCCTTGCATTGTACCTATCATTGTTTTAGTCAAAAGGCACGATCAAGGCCTCTGTTCACCATCATCAGAAAAACAAGAACCCAGTTCTTTGTATGTGTATACGAGTCTGTGTGTTAATTGATGAGTGTTTGAATGTTTGAGTGTGTCTACGTTTGAATTAGTTAATCCATTTCAATCTTTACATCACAAAGAACATTCCTCGCCCTTGATTATGCATCACAATCTCATCTTTTCATATTGTTCCCTTGGAAGCGGTTTGGTCAGAATGTCTGCAACTTGTTCATTAGTATTGACATGCTTTAATACAATATTTTTGTGTTCTACGTTATCCTTAAGGAAATGATGTCTAATATGTATATGTTTAGCTCGTGAATGATGCATTGGATCTTTAGATATACATATGGCACTGGTATTATTACAATAAATAGGAATACATTCAACTTTAATACCAAAATCTCTTAGCTGCTGTTTTATCCAAAGCATTTGGGAACAGCAGGCTGCTGCTGCTACGTATTCAGCTTCGGCTATGGATAATGCAACCGTGTTTTGTTTCTTGGAACTCCATGAAACTAAACATGAACCAAGACATTGTACCATACCTGACGTGCTTTTTCTATTAATTAGATCACCTGCATAATCTGCATCACTAAAGCCTTTTAAATCGTAAACATCACTTTTAGGATAAAATAGGGACAAGTCGTCTGTTCCCTTCAAATATCTTAAAATCCGTTTTACTGCTGTGAGATGTGATTCTTTGGGGTTGGACTGAAATCTAGCACATAAACCAACACTAAATGAAATATCGGGTCTACTTGCAGTTAGATATAATAGGGAACCTATCATGCCTCGATACATTGTTTGATCTACGTTAGTTCCTTTTAAGTCTTCATCTAATCTAACATTTGTAGCCATGGGTGTATGGTTGGTTTTAGCGTTGTTTAGCCCATACTTCTTAAGAAGTTCTTTTATGTATTTTTGTTGATGAATAAAAATACCATTTTCAGTTTGTTTAATTTGCAAACCAAGGAAGAAATTTAATTCTCCCATCATGCTCATTTCAAATTATGTGCCCATAAGGTTAGCAAATTCTTTACATAACAAATCATTGGTCGCACCAAAAATAATATCATCAACATAAATTTGAACAACCAAAATATCATAACCTTTATTCTTAAAGAATAAGGTTTTGTCAATTTTTCCTCTTACAAAGTTATTTTGAATCAAAAACTTTGATAGTCTTTCATACCATTGCCTAGGAGCTTGCTTCAAGCCATATAAAGCTTTGTCAAGCTTGTAGACATGATCAGGACAAGAGGTGTTCTCAAAACCTGGGGGTTGTTCAACAAAAACTTCTTTGTCAAGAAAGCCATTTAAGAAAGCACATTTCACATCCATTTGATATAATTTAAAATTCATAAATGCAGTAAAAGAAATTAAAATTCTAATAGCCTCTAACCTTGCTACCGGAGCAAATGTCTCAGTGTAATCAATACCTTCTTGTTGATTATATCCTTTGACCACGAGTCTTGCTTTGTTTCTTACAATTATTCCATGCTCATCTAGCTTATTCCGAAATACCCATTTTAAACCGATTACCTTTTTGTGTTTTGGTTTGGGTTCCAAGTGCCATACCTTATTTCTTTCAAACTCGTTCAATTCATCTTGCATGGCTACGGCCCATTCGGAATCCTTTAAAGCTTCCTCGTGATTTTTAGGTTCAAGTGATGATAGGAACGCAAAGTGTGCACAAAAATTTCTCATTTGGGATCTTGTTTGTGTTCCCTTATATATATCACTTATAATCGAATCAAGAGGATGATAACTTTGATATTTCCAAGGTTTAGGCACAAATTCTCTTG
Organism: Amaranthus tricolor; assembly: GCF_026212465.1. NCBI lineage: Eukaryota > Viridiplantae > Streptophyta > Magnoliopsida > Caryophyllales > Amaranthaceae > Amaranthus > Amaranthus tricolor. Next base: position 23,399,635 of record NC_080050.1, on the reverse strand, counting down.
TGGGAACAGTTGCATGTTCTTGTTCAGCAACTTGATTGTCATTCTGTTCAGCTACTGGTTCATTCTGCTCATCTGCGGGAACAGCTGGATTGGGAACAGTCTGCTGGTCCTCTTGTACTGGTAGTTCCTGGGCTTGATCAGTTTCTCCTGCATCTTCTTGTATTGGTTGTTCACCTGCTGTTCCTAGATCTTGCATTTTAACTCCTTCATCATCATCTTCTAAATTTGCAAGACCTATTCTAATATTATTTGTTTCCTGTTCACTTGTTGAAAAGTTAGTTTCATCAAAAATTATGTGAATAGATTCCTCTATGCACATTGTTCTCTTATTGTAAACTCTGTAAGCTTTGTTATGTGATGAATAACCAAGAAACACTGCTTCATCACTTCTTTCATCAAATTTACCTATATTTCGTTTTCCATTCACATGAACAAAATATTTGCATCCAAACACACGAAAATAGGAAATATTGGGTTTGACACCTTTGAGCAATTCATAGGGTGTCTTAGAAGTGATTGGTCTAATTAACACACGGTTCAAGATATAGCATGCAGTATTGACGGCTTCGGCCCAAAAATTTCTAGGTAGACCACTAGCAATCAACATAGTTCTAGCCATTTCTTCTAGGGTTCTATTTTTCCTTTCTACCACTCCATTTTGTTGTGGTGTTGTAGTTGCGGAAAAATTTTGATTTATACCATATTCATTGCAATAATTCATAAAGTTTGAATTTTCAAATTCTTTGCCATGATCTGATCTTATGTGAACAATTAGATTATTGGTAGATTTTTGTATTTTGTTAGCAAAAGAAACAAACTCATCAAAAGCTTCATCTTTGCTTACTAAAAATAGGGTCCAAGTAAATCTACTATAGTCATCAACTATGACAAACACATATCTTTTGCCACTACAGCTTTGTGTTCTCATAGGCCCACATAAATCGATATGAATTAATTCTAACGGTCTAGTGGTAGTCACCAAATTCTTTGATTTAAAGGATGACCTCACTAGTTTTCTTTTGGCACAAGGATCACAAATTTCTTCCTTAAGAAATTTTATAGCTGATAGTCCTCTAACTAGGTCTTTTGATCTTAATGCATTAATCAATGAATAACTAGCATGACCTAGTCGCTTATGCCAAAGTAGTGGGTCTTCTTCTATGACACTTAAACACGTTAGACTGGTTTTGGGAACAGTGTCCAGGTCCACTACATAAGTGTTCCCTTTTCTGATTCCCTCAAGCACAGGGTCTCCTGTGTTGTTCCTAGAAATTATGCATCGTTCAGAAGTAAACTTAACAGAGTTACCTTTGTCACAAAATTGAGAAATACTTAAAAGATTGTGTTTTAAATTCTCGACTAAAAATACATTGTCAATGGCATAGGAACTTGACCTTCCAACCTTTCCTTTGGCGATTATCTCACCCTTCATATTGTCACCGAAGGTTACAGTTCCCCCATCATATGCTTCAAGTGAAAGAAATTTAGATTTGTCACCCGTCATGTGCTTGGAACACCCACTGTCGAGATACCATGAGTTGTTCCCCCTCACTTGAACCTGCAAAGCAAATTAATGGTTAGGTTCAGGAACCCAGTCATCCTTGGGTTCCCTGTCGATAATACTTGAATCACTTTTTTTAATCCATATGCGTTCGACATAATTTTTATTTGCTTTGATATGCTGTTCCCTTTTTACACATTGATTTTTTAGGTGTCCAATTTTGCCACAAAAGGAACAGATTTTACTACTAGGGAGATCAACATAGACCTTTTTATTTTTATCGTTTTTAACATAACCTAAACCTTCTTTACCTTTCGGTTTAGCATTTAGAATCCATTTGGGAACTTCATTGATTTTTCCTTTTCCTTTTAAATTAAGTTGATCTTGTAGATACTTATTTTCTCTTTTACATGATTCTAATTTTAATTTTATTTCTTGAAATTCCGTGCTAAACATGTGAGTGGATATATCGTTTACGTCTCTTCTTAATCCTAGCAATATATATTGATTTATTTCAACATTAAGAATAATGAATTCCTGCTTTATTTTCTCCAATTGCTCTTTTAAAATGATGTTCTTATCTAACAGCTCAAAAAATTACTTTGCACATCGATTCTAAAAGTATTTAAGTATGAGATGTGATCTTTACTTAACATAAGGTCTTTCTCAATTTGGAGACACTTAGCTGTTTTTTCCTCCAACTTCTCTTGTGTTTCCAAAACTAACTTAATTAATTTATCCTTACTTAAACTGAATAGTTTTTTAGGAGAAGAACTAGAAGACATTACCTCTCTTTCTTTAGTCTCTTCATGAGATGCCATGAGACACAGATTTGCAGTTTCTTCCTCTTCATATTCAGTGATTGGTTTTGGAATTGATTCATTGTTGGAGTTGATGGTTGTCACTTCGAAATCTCCTATTTCAATTACCCTCCATACTTGGTAATTTTCAGCCTTTATAAAAATTTTCATCCTATTTTTCCAGTAGGTATAGAATTTCCCATCGAATATAGGTGGCCTTTGCGTAGAGTACCCTTCTTCCATGCGTTCGTTCATCTTAAACATCTTGCCAGGGAACAGGATACTGCTCTCAGGGTTTCCTGATTAAACGAGGAACAGGGCTCTGATACCAATTGTAGGAATGCTAATAGATGATCGAATGCAACAAGAGGGGAGGGAGTGAATTGTTGTGTATTAAGTTTAAGATTTTTGCCTCTAATTTTTGCGGAATTGTATCAAGTAAAGAACAAAACTTAAACTCAAAAACGAAAAGAAAAATAATAAAAGGAGACAAAGATTTTACGTGGAAACCTTCTTGGCCTAATAAGAAGTAAAAACCACGACCCCCCGGGATTTCAAAATTCTCACTATGTTTTAGGCAATCAATTACAATTACATAAAACAGTTTGCTTCACTTGAAGCTTCTCTTCTCTAGGCCTAATTCTCTTTCTCTATTCTCCCTTTCTCTTTCTCTATTCTCATGATTCTCTTTTCTATACCCTTAGACTTCTCATGAGTCTAATTACAACAAAAACACTCAATTACCCTTACAAGGTCAATTCTCAAGAGATTAAAAATTAAAATAATTACTTAAGAAAAATATAATAAATTAATTGGCATTTAAAAACAGAAAATATTTTTCTTAAAATGATCTCCCTTTTAATGGACACTCTTGGATCCTCTTGGATGGATTTCGGTTTGAGCAAAGTTCCTCCTATTTATAGTGGGAACAGACAGCAGTTACCTCAGACACACCTCCCACTATCATCCACATTCTCAAAATAAAAGGATAGTGGAATTGCCAAAAGAATAAATGACCGGCTGTCATTTGCTCAAAGATAAAATCAGTTTCCTTAAGCTAAAAATAGCATAGGAGTTAAAAAGAACAAGATCCTAAAAAATAGGAGATCTTAATCTTAAGAAGAAAAAGTCTTAGGCTATTTTTAGATAACCTAAAAATAGTTTTGCCAACCAATTTATTAAATAATTAAGCAATTAAATTAATTCTTAACCGTTACATCAACTTAAAAACAGAAAATAATTAATTCGCAATTTTCCAGCCGATATTTCTCTCCGGACCTGTATCGTGGGGAACAGCGCACTGTCTCCATCTACAATTTTCGTCAGGACTTTAACTCTAGGAACAACAAACTGACTTCTAAAGCAATTGTCCAACTTCTTGGATATTTGAGACATGTACAACTACCACGAACCAAGTCATAGGCTTCATCAACGATTAACACAATCGGATATTCACCTACAAAACAATCTCTAAAATATGTTTGTTTATTTTAGAAGTGAAGTCATCATCAAAACCTTAAGAGCCAACAATATATATATAGCCCTTGTGTATTCATTCAAGATTATGAAATAATAATAATACAAAATTTGTTGTCTTTCATTGTGTAGGAATGTTAATAGATGATCGAATGCAACAAGAGGGGGGGTGAATTGTTGTGTTGTTAGTTTAAGATTTTTTGCTCAACTTTTTGCGGAATTGTATCAAGTAAAGAACAAAACTTAAACTTGAAAGCGAAAAGAGAAATAATAAAGGAGACAAGAATTTTACGTGGAAACCTTCTTGGCCTAATAAGAAGGAAAAACCACGACCCCCCGGGATTTCAAAATTCTCACTATGTTAAGGCAATCAATTACAATTACACATAACAATAATTTGCTTCACTTGAAGCTTCTCAATTCTCTAACTGCTTTTCTCAAAGCTTCTCAACTTAGACCTAATTCTCTCTTCTATTCTCTCCTTCTCTTTCTCTTCTCACGATTCTCTCTTCTACTACCCTTAGACTTCCCACAAGTCTAATTACAACAATAACACTCAATTACCCTTTACAAGGCCAATTCATAAAGATCAAAATGAAATAGTTGCTTTAAGAAAAATATTATGAATTAATTGGCATTAAAAACTTAGAATATTTTTCTCAAATAAATCTCCCTCTTGATGGACACTCTTAATTCATGCATACCTACCTGAACCGTAAGTTCCCTCTTTTAAAAGGGGAACAGCAAGCAGTGCACTCAGCCCATGTTCTCCAGGAGCTGCACACATCCCACGTTCTCCATAACTAACTTACTCCCAAAGAAAACGGGAAGTTAGTTAAAGGTAAGAGTGGAATGTAACTGCTGTATGCACGGTTAAAACATCATGGGTCAAGGAGATCCTAAATTGTAGGAGACCAATTCAAAGTAGAGAACAAGTCTCTTGAATTCCGAGTTTATAGGAGATAAACAAGGAATTGATTTTCTCCATGTTTTTAGGCGAATTAAAATTATTTTGCAATAAATAAATAAATTTAATTAAGCAACTAATTAAATTTTAACCTTTTACATTAACCAAAAACAGAAAACTTAATTTTCGTAATCTTCCAGTCAATGTCTTCTTCAGACCTGCATCGTAAGGAACAGCACACTGTCTCCATCTACAACCTTCGTCAGAACTTCAACTCCTAGGAACAGTAAACTGTTTTCCAGAGCCATTGCCCAACTTCTTGGATATTTGAGACATGTACAGCTTCCACGAATCAAGTCATAGGCTTCATCAACGATTCACATTAAATCGGATATGTACCTACAAAACAATCTCTAATAATATGTTTGTTTATTAAAGGTAAAGTCATCATCAAAACCTTAAGAGGCCAACAAGTTTCTCAATTGAGATCTAGTTTGTGTTCCCTTATTTATATCACTTACAATTGAATCAAGAGGATGATATCTTTGATACTTCCAAGGTTTAGGCACAAATTCTCTTGAAGGAACAGTAGCATGTTCTTGTTCAGTAACTTGATTGACATTCTGTTCAGCTACTGGATCATTTTGTTCATCTGTGGGAACAGCTGGATTGGGAACAGTCTGCTGGTCCTGTTGTGCTGGCAGTTCCTGGATTTGGTCAGTTTCTTCTGCCTCTTCTTGTATCGACTATTCGCTTGCTGTTCCTCGATCTTGCACTTTTATTCCTTCATCTTCATCTTCCAAATTTGCAAGACCTATTTTAATATTACTTGTTTCCTGTTCACTTGTTGAAAAGTTAGTTTCATCAAAGATTATGTGAACAGACTCTTCTACACTCATTGTTCTCTTATTATATACTCTGTAAGCTTTGCTTTGTGATGAATAACCAAGAAACACTGCCTCATCACTTCTTTCATCAAATTTACCCAAATTTCGTTTTCCATTTACATGTACAAAACATTTGCATCCAAACACACGAAAATAGGAAATATTTGGTTTAACACCTTTAAGTAATTCATAGGGTGTCTTTGAAGTGATTGGTCTAATTAGTACACGATTCAATATATAACATGCAGTGTTAACGGCTTCTGCCCAAAAATTCCTAGGTAGACCACTAGCAATCAACATGGTCCTTGCCATTTCTTCTAAAGTCCTATTTTTCCTTTCTACCACACCATTTTGTTGTGGTGTTCTAGGTGCGGAAAAATTGTGATTTATGCCATGTTCATTGCAATAATTCATGAAGTTTGAATTTTCAAATTCTTTTCCATGATCAGACCTAATGTGAACAATTTGATTATTGGTAGATTTTTGCGTTTTATTAGCAAAGGAAACAAACTCATCAAAAGCTTCATCTTTGCTTGCCAAAAATAATGTCCAAGTAAATCTACTGTAATCATCAACAACAACAAATACATACTTTTTGCCACTACGGCTTTGTGTTCTCATTGGTCCACATAAGTCCATATGAATTAATTCTAATGGTCTAGTGGTAGTCACAACGTTTTTTGATTTAAAGGATGACCGCACTTGTTTTCCTTTAGCACAAGGATCACAAACTTCTTCTTTAAGGAATTTTATAGATGGTAAACCTCTAACTAGGTCTTTTGATCTTAATGTGTTTATCAATGAAAAACTAGCATGACCTAATCGCTTGTGCCAAAGAAGTGGGTCTTCTTCAATAACACTTAAACACGTTAGACTGTTTCTGGGAACAGTGTCCAGGTCCACCACATAGGTGTTCCCTTTTCTGATTCCCTTCAGCACAGGGTCTCCTGTACTGTTCCTAGAAATTATGCATTTTTCAGAAGTAAACTTAACAGAGTTACCTTTGTCGCAAAATTGAGAAATACTTAACAAATTGTGTTTTAAATTCTCGACTAAAAATACATTATCAATGGCATGGGAACTAGACCTTCCAACCTTTCCTTTGGCGATTATCTCACCCTTCATATTGTCACCGAAGGTTACTGTTCCCCCATCATAGGCTTTAAGTGAGAGAAATTTAGATTTATCACCCGTCATATGCTTGGAACACCCACTGTCGAGATACCATGAGTTGTTCCCCCTCACTTGAACCTGCAAAGCAAACTAATGGTTAGGTGCAGGAACTCATTCATCCTTGGGTTCCTTGTCGACAATATTTGAATCACATTTCTTAATCCATGTACGTTCGACATAATTTTTATTTGCTTTGACATGCTGTTCCCTCTTTATACATTGATGTTTTAGGTGTCCACTTTTGCCACAGAAGGAACAGACTTTACTACTAGGAAGATCTACGTATACCTTTTTCTTTTTATCATTCTTAATAAAGCCTAGACCTTCTTTACTCTTAGTTTTAGCATCTAGAATCCATTTGGGAATTTCTTTGATTTTCCCTTTTCCTCTTAAGTTTATTTGATCTTTTAGGAACTTATTTTCCTTCTCACTTGATTCTAGTTTTAATTTTATTTCTTGAACTTCCGTGCTAAACTCATGAGTGGTTTTGTCATTTTCAACCGATTTTAATCCTAACAATTTGCTTTGATTTAATTCAATATTAAGAGTGATAAATTCCTGTTTTAATTTCTCCAACTGCTCTTTCAAAATTATATTTTTATCTAATAAATCAAAAAATCTACTTTGTACATCGATTCTAAAGGAGTTTAGATATGAGATATGATCTTCACTTAAGTTAAGATCTTTCTCAATCTGGAGACACTTAGCTGCTTTTTCATCTAGCTTTTCTTGTTTCTCTAAAAGTAATTTGATTAAATTGTTTTTACTCATGTTGGACAGTTGTTTAGGAGATGGAACAGAAAGCATTACCTCTTTTTCTTTGGATTCTTCATGAGATGCCATGAGGCATAGGTTTGCTGTTTCCTCCTCCACTGGAGCTTCTGTCTCAGCCTCGCTCTCCGTATCTCCCCAAGCTGCTATCATTGCTTTCCTAAAATTAGTTTTGAAATTACCCTTCTTATATTGTCTTCCAACTTCTCTTGCTTTTCCCTTGCCCTTCTCATTTTTCCATTGAGGGCAATCCTTGATGAAGTGTTCAGTGCTCCCACACTTGTGGCATTCAAAACTTGTCTTCACGTTCGTTGTTCCCTTCTCTTTGTTATTTCTTTTATTTCCATATCTTCTGTTCCTGAAGAATTTTTTGAATTTTCGTGCCAACAGTGCTGCTTCCTCTTCACCAGTTTCAGATTCATCGCTATCATCTGCTGCTAGAGCCAGTCCTTTGTTTCGGGAACTGTCAACAGTTCCCAAATGCAATTCATGGGTCATTAGGGAACCAGCCAGCTCTTCCAAATTGAACTTGGTGAAATCTTTGGACTCCTGAATGGCTGTAACCTTTGCTCTCCAGCGTTCGTCTTGAGGAAGACTCCTAAGTACTTTTCTAACTTGTTCATCAACGGGAATGATTCTACCAAGAGAGACTAACTCATTCGTAATATTTGTGAACCTAGTGAACATTTCTTGAATGTTTTCCCTAGGTTCCATTACGAATCTTTCATATTTGGACATTAGCAAATCAATCTTGGATCTCTTTACTTCACTAGTACCTTCATGGGTAACTTCGAGCAGGTCCCAAATCTGCTTTGCGGTTTTGCAACCCATAATTCGATTGTGCTCATTTGGACCAAGGCCACAGTGAAGTAGCTTGATAGCAAGAGCGTTCATCTCCATCTTTTGAAAGTCTTCCTTTTCATAATCAGTGATTGGCTTTGGGATTACTTCGTTATTGGAGTTGATGGTCGTCACCTCAAAGTCTCCAATTTCAATAACTCTCCATACTTGGTAATTTTCAGCCTTTATGAATATTTCCATTCTATTTTTCCAATAGGTATAAAATTTCCCATCAAACATAGGTGGCCTTTGTGTAGAGTAACCTTCTTCCATGCGTTCGTTCATCTTCAACATCTTGACAGGGAACAGGATACTGCTCTCAGGGTTTCCTGATTAAATGAGGAACAGGGCTCTGATACCAATTGTAGGAATGTTAATAGATGATCGAATGCAACAAGAGGGGGGGTGAATTGTTGTGTTGTTAGTTTAAGATTTTTTGCTCAACTTTTTGCGGAATTGTATCAAGTAAAGAACAAAACTTAAACTTGAAAGCGAAAAGAGAAATAATAAAGGAGACAAGAATTTTACGTGGAAACCTTCTTGGCCTAATAAGAAGGAAAAACCACGACCCCCCGGGATTTCAAAATTCTCACTATGTTAAGGCAATCAATTACAATTACACATAACAATAATTTGCTTCACTTGAAGCTTCTCAATTCTCTAAGTGCTTTTCTCAAAGCTTCTCAACTTAGACCTAATTCTCTCTTCTATTCTCTCCTTCTCTTTCTCTTCTCACGATTCTCTCTTCTACTACCCTTAGACTTCCCACAAGTCTAATTACAACAATAACACTCAATTACCCTTTACAAGGCCAATTCATAAAGATCAAAATGAAATAGTTGCTTTAAGAAAAATATTATGAATTAATTGGCATTAAAAACTTAGAATATTTTTCTCAAATAAATCTCCCTCTTGATGGACACTCTTAATTCATGCATACCCACCTGAACCGTAAGTTCCCTCTTTTAAAAGGGGAACAGCAAGCAGTGCACTCAGCCCATGTTCTCCAGGAGCTGCACACATCCCACGTTCTCCATAACTAACTTACTCCCAAAGAAAACGAGAAGTTAGTTAAAGGTAAGAGTGGAATGTAACTGCTGTATGCACGGTTAAAACATCATGGGTCAAGGAGATCCTAAATTGTAGGAGACCAATTCAAAGTAGAGAACAAGTCTCTTGAATTCCGAGTTTATAGGAGATAAACAAGGAATTGATTTTCTCCATGTTTTTAGGCGAATTAAAATTATTTTGCCAATTAATAAATAAATTTAATTAAGCAACTAATTAAATTTTAAACAGAAAACTTAATTTTCGTAATCTTCCAGTCAATGTCTTCTTCAGACCTGCATCGTAAGGAACAGCACACTGTCTCCATCTACAACCTTCGTCAGAACTTCAACTCCTAGGAACAGTAAACTGTTTTCCAGAGCCATTGCCCAACTTCTTGGATATTTGAGACATGTACAGCTTCCACGAATCAAGTCATAGGCTTCATCAACGATTCACATTAAATCGGATATGTACCTACAAAACAATCTCTAATAATATGTTTGTTTATTAAAGGTAAAGTCATCATCAAAACCTTAAGAGGCCAACACATTGTTCCTTTGGTGCACTTTAAAATAGAGAGGATCGAAAAGTACGAGTTACTCGACAAAAGGATTTTGTCATGGTAAAAGTATTATGGCTGAATCACAAGATTCAATGAGTGAGAAGTACCCTCAGTTGTTGTCACAAGTTAGTAAGTACGAGGTCGTAAGTTGTTTCTTAAGAGGATAGAAATCGATTGAACTTTTGCGTATTTCATATTAGCATATTCAGCTTACTTTTGCATATTCATAGTTAAGCTTTATGTCTCTTTTACTTAAATTTTAGCATTTCATGACAAAGTACCTTTTTTTGGTTTAGTTAAGTTAGTAGTTAATTTAAGGAAAAGTAGAATTATACTATAGAATGCTAGTTTTTTTTTTACTAGAAGAAAAGTCTTGACAATTTTAAAAGAGAATTTGTTGAGATAAAGATTTATATTGTTGAGCTTTCGTAAGTTTTGGGGTTAAAACTTTTCGAATATACTAATTTATATCAATTTTGTATAATTGTGCATTCACTGCACTCAATAACCATTCGTCCCGCCCCATAGCCGCCCACCCTATATTTACAATATATATATATGTATATTTTCGAGTAGAGATTTTGTGTGAATGGTGACCAAGTAGGGGAAAAGAAGGGTAGCACCACCATAGCTATTATATGCGGTGTGGTGGAGCTAAGAAGGTGGCGGTGGCACCTCGGTGGTTGTTGGTAATCCTGTGGTGGTGCAGAGCAACTTGTTCAAAAACAGCATATTTATAACAATAAGCTCTTTCATTCGCCTAATTTACCAAATATTAGCATTTAATAGTTTTATCATTCAACCCTCTATTTGTATCAAAATAAGCTAAAACTTAATAAGCTATTTTGCCAAATACTCTTTTATTACTTCTAAAGCCTAGCCTAAAAAGTGTATCTACTTCAATGTACTCGTGTCAATAGCGTTGCTCTCACAATCAATAACATTAGTTTTAAACTCTTTAAATTAATATGTCACACCTTTATATATATATTAGTTAGTCTAATTTAAGAGAATTTTTATTAAATTCTCTTAAAAAATAATCAAAGAAAATATATTATGAAGTCACAAAGTAACATGGTGGTACAAGTTTAACAATGGCTAATTGTAGCCCATAACAGTAAAGAAATCGATTATTTGATTTTAAAACTTCTCCAGCCCAAATTTGAAACCAACGCCACCACAAACCTTTTCGATTATTCCAGAAACAAGTACAAGTGTCCAACAAAGAACAAATTTTGGGAAAATTTAAAATAGATAAGTTATTTATAAAAAAAACACACAGACACGGATGAACTTATTTCTATTTATAAGCGCCTCCACCCCAGAGCTCAGGTTCGGTGAACAAAGTGTAACTGGTCAAAAAAAGTTAATTTACTTGTTCTTATTTTACTAACTGTGAACAGAGGAGACCTGGTCAAACAGGGTCAACCCTCTGTTCACAGTATTTAAGGACGATGTTATTCCAGTTAGTAATTGTGAATAGGGCTTTTGGTAAAAAAAAGTCAATGGTCTGTTCGCACTTAATAACTGCGAAAAACCTCTTTGGTTTTTTTTGGATCACAACACTTGTTCACAGTTTGTAAGTGCGAACATGCCCCTACCCTCAGGCTTGGAAATAAGCGCTTATCAATGAAAATAAGTTCATATGCGTCTTATTATGTGCTTTTTTTTTATAAATAATCTTGTCTATTTCAAATTTTCAAATTTTGGTCTTCAAATTTTTGGACCTGGCAAGTCAATGTCCTATAATTACCTAGTAATACAATTATATTAGAAAACTTTTAATAAATCAATAAAATATACGAAACGACTTAAGACACGTGTCATATTCTCATTAAAATTTTTTCAGTCTTTTTCCTATTGTTGACATAGAAACTTTTGATGATTGACTTGATATTTAACGAAATAACTAACTCATAAAAATATAATATTCTTTGATTGACTATAAATATATTTTCTTATATAAACTTATAATTTTGTTATCTCAAATCTTAAATAAAAATTAAAGTTTTCTTCATTAGAAATGATCCAACCATAAAATGGCAAAAACAAATTAATTCAATTTTCTATATTCATATACAAAATCTTAAGTCTTAATCTCAAAATTTATATTATACGTACTCTTATATTCAGTTATATAGTTTATTATTCTTTTAAAAATATTTTATAATTATACATGATAAATATCTACAAATTAGATTAAAATATAATATGTTGATGAAAAATCTAAAATTTTTCAATGATGGATCATAGAGAAAAGAATAACTTTTTTATATCAAACAAAGTATTCTATTGCATGTCAAAATTGTAGTAATTAGAATTAATAAAAACTATTGACGAACATTTCTTGATTTATTTGGGTGATTTCATCAATATAATATAGCTTAACGATAGTCATTTTGATAAAAATTTATCGATTGATGGTAATTTTTGTCTATTTTCACATATATGTTTTAATATAATAGTATAACAAATTATTTCATTGGTTTGTCAATTATATTATTATAACAAATAAAAAGATTAAAGATTAAGTTTATGTTCTAAATAAATTAATTTTATATAATAATATAAATATATATAAGTAAACATTTATTACATCCGTGTTTTACACAAGAATCTATATAGTTTAATATGAATATTTAAACACTTATAAAAATGATGATAATTTACACAAATGTTCAGATATTAATAGTTTATAACATGCCATAATATATCTAGGCGGATGTAGCATGTAGTCATTAAGATTAATTGACCTCATTTAAAATTATACATAAAAAATTTAAAAATGACTAATATGTTTTTTGTTTTCGGGATCTGCCACTGATAATATATATAGTTAAAGTTATTTATCACTGTTATGACATATATGGTATGTATTGCATCTGATTCACATTAGTTGCTAGACTTGCATATATAGTGATTGTTATTAATTATGTAATATTCCCTTATTTTTCAAATGGAATTTTATTTGATAATGTAGAAACAAAAAATATAATAATTAATAAAATTGGAGAATGAGTAATGTTAGATTATGTATAGCAGTTACATGTACTACGGTTATTTAGCATAAGTAAGTATTATAACAGTTACTTCAAGCAGTTTCTCTGAACTCTTGTATAAATAAACATCATTACAATTGAATGATAACAACACAGAGAATTATTAATCCAATATTAGGATTAAACCAGAAATCAATTAAACCAGAAATCATAGTATCAGAGCAGCAACGATTCTAAGTCGTTGTTCCAGCCTCATCACATACCGATTAACCTACCTTTAACACAAAAATAACCCAGAAATGGCAGATGAATCAAGGACTGCCGTTGCACCAGATCAACCAGTCACAATGGGGCAGTTGTTGCAATTGTTCAAACAGTTAAACACCAACACACTACCCATAGAAAACACGATTAGCACCCACACTCTCACAATATCAGAGAAATTAACCAACCAAAACTACACAAAATGGTCCAGGCTGATGCACTTAGCCATTAGTGGACGAGATCGTCTCAGTCACATCATCGACGACCCAGCATCCACAAACGACCCAGCGACGTGATTCGATTGTTATCTCATGGATTTTGGAGAATATAGATTCTGATCTAGTGAACCAGTATCTTGATTTCCCAACAGCCAAAGCATTGTGGCAAGGGATTGAGACACTTTACAGTAGTGGGAGAGATGGCCTGCAAATATTCGATTTAACAGTCAAAGCCAACAAAATCCAACAAGGAACAGACACAATTAAGACATATTACAGCAAGTTACTCATGATATGGAAAGAAATCGACAAGAGGCAACCAAACCCTATGAAAGATCCAGACGATATCATCGTTTATAATCAGCTAATTCAAAAAAATCGATTGTACCAGTTCTTAGCATGAATTCATCAAACATTTGACAAAGATAGGCGAGACCTCTTACGTTTAGATCCACTCCCAACAGTGGAGCAGGCCTATGCAAGTATAAGGAGAGAAATATTGAGGCGTGGAATCATGAAGACGGAGCCCTCATCTGATCTGGAATCATCGGGCTCCAGTGGAGTTTTCTTGGCTAGAGGAAGGACTTACCGGCGAGAGGATGATAAAACTCACCTAAAACGTACCCACTGTGGAGGTACAAGGCATACAAAAAACGAGTGCTTTAAACTTGTAGGGTACCCAGAGTGGTAGCCAGACACAAAGAAAAAAGGGGAAAAGAAGCCGGCACGATTTTCCGATCAGCACCGAACCGGTAGAGCAGCAGTAGGTTGGGGTATGGAAGAACCCCCATTCACGGAGGAAAGGAAAAACCAAGGAGGAGCCATGCAAGTCACAAGTATCAGAGAAGGAAAGGGAAGCAACAGACACGAGGAAGAAGAAGGAAACGGCGTTCCCCCACAGAAACACAAATCAGGTCTAGGGTTAAGGGTAGTGGGGAGTGAAGACAAGTGGCCTAAACCTAGGAAAGACATCATTAAAACCGCGAATGGGGAAGGGATTAAAGTGAGCGGAGCCAGAACTATTTCTTTCACAAAAAATCTCACTTTAAAAAATTGTTTATTTGTACCTGACCTGTCACAAAAAATCTCAGTGAGTCAACTTATTAGAGATCTTGATTGTACGGTTCTCATGAAACCCGGGTGTTGTATTGCGCAGGATGCTCAGACAGGAAAAATTATTGGGCGTGGTATTGAGAGTGATGGACTGTATTACTTAGAAGAGGAGACTCAAAAAGGCAAAGCGACACTTGTTCGCGGGCCAGAGGAAAGACAACTATGGCATCGACGTCTGGGACATCTCTCCGTAGGGTATCTAGAAAAACTTTTTCCTAATTTTATAGGGTTAGAACCTGAGTTTAAGTGTGAAATATGTATTCTTGCAAAGAGTCACAAACACTCGTATTCTAATAGTTTGAATAAAGTTGATGTGCCCTTTATGCTTGTTCATTCTGATGTGTGGGGCCCTGCTACAACATGGTTTTTCGTACTTTGTTACATTTATTGATGATTGTACCCGCATGAGTTGAATTTACTTCCTTAGACAGAAATCTGAAGTCTTTCATGTGTTTGTTGAGTTCTATAATATGATTTGTACCCAATTTCAAACCCAACCCCGCATGCTCCGAACTGACAATGGTAGAGAATATATCAATCCTAACATGGACCTAGTCTTTAAACAAAAAGGCCTCATACATCAAACATCTTGTCCTAACACACCCCAACAAAACGGAGTGGCAGAACGGAAAAATCGCACACTTCTTGAGATGACCCGTGTTATTATGCTTGACTCTCGTGTTCCCACTCATCTTTGGCCGGAAGCCATCGCTATTGCCAATTACCTTACCAATAGACTTCCCACAAAGAGTCTCCAATACCACACACCCCTAGCCACCCTCCAAACCCATTTCCCTATACCCTCTACGCATATTCTACCTCCTCGTATATTTGGGTGCACAGTATTCGTTTATTGTCCAGCAAGGGTACGAAACAAATTTGAACCGAGAGCAGTGAAATATGTTCTTATTGGATATGGTCGTAATCAAAAGGGTTATCGGTGCTATGATCCCTCAACTAGAAAATTCTATACCACCATCGATTGCGAGTTCATTGAGAATGAGTACTACTATCACCATCTTCGCCGTCAAGGGGAGAAGTATCATGATGACGACGATCTCAGTTGGTTAGTTAGTCCGTGGTTTCCCAACCTTGACCCAAAAGATCAAGTTGACAATACTACAGAGTCACCTCACCAAGATAATCTGTCCACTCCTCTACCACTACCAATCATGTCTGACCATCAGGTAAGTCATACAGCTCTTGATAACATTGTTTCAGCAAGCACTAACAGTGATAATGTGATAGTTGACACTTTGACTGAGGAAATTGCCACAGGCAACACTAACAATGATAATGTGCTTGTTGATACTTTGACAGAGAAAGTTGCCACAGATACAATTGAAACAAGGATCATAATGCATCATATATGTTACCTCCTCGCTCCACTCGAGGGGTTCCTCCAAGAAGATATGATCCTGAGTATGAAGCACAACGTTCGAGATATCCCATTGAGAAGTCGTCCGGATCAGGAAATTTGCCACAGAGTGCCTTAGCATTTAAGGTAACTTTAGATACAACCAAGAGCCCATTGGAGAAAGGATATGGAGGAAGAGATTAACGCTCTTAATAAGAATGGCACATGGAAAAAATGCATCTTACCGAATAAAAAGAAAGTTGTCGGATGTAGATGGGTGTTCACGATCAAGTACAAGTCAGATGGCACGATTGAAAGGTACAAAGCTCGACTGGTGGCAAAAGGGTACACTCAGACGTATGGAGTTGATTACTCAGAAACCTTCTCTCCAATTGCTAAGCTTGATACAATTCGAGTTTTGTTCAGCATTGCAGCAAACTTAGACTGGCCCCTTCATCAATTTGATGTGAAAAATGCATTTCTGCATGGAGAGCTACAGGAGGAAGTGTACATGGAAGCCCCACCAGGATCACGGTTCTCAGAGAATGAGGGGTGCAGATTGAGGAAGGCTTTGTATGAGTTGAAACAATCCCCTAGAGCGTGGTTTGGAAGATTTACCTCTGCAATGAATAATTTTTGTTACAGGCAAAGTAATTCAGATCACACCTTGTTTCTTAAACGAAGAGGAGGAAGAACAACATGCCTGAAAATTTATGTCGATGACATGATCATTACCGGGGATGATAGAGACGAAATTGCAAATTTGAAGGGAAAACTATTTCAAGAATTTGAGATAAAAGACCTGGGTAAGCTGAAGTACTTTCTGGGGATTGAAGTTCTTAGATCAAAAAAAGGAATTTTCATATCCCAAAAGAAGTATGTTTTAGACCTGTTAACTGAAACAAGGATGCTGGACTGCAAGCCCATCGAGACACCAATGATGATGAACCATGGACTACAGATGATTGAAGGAGGGAAATTAGCTGATTGGATGCAGTATCAATGCATGGTAGGGAAACTAATCTACTTAGCTCACACAAGGCCTGATATTGCATATGCAGTAGGAGTAGTCAGCCGATTCATGCACAGACCACATGTTTAGCATATGGACACAGTTCATCGAATTCTCAGGTACCTCAAAGGATGCCCTGAA
Organism: Amaranthus tricolor; assembly: GCF_026212465.1. Lineage (NCBI taxonomy): Eukaryota > Viridiplantae > Streptophyta > Magnoliopsida > Caryophyllales > Amaranthaceae > Amaranthus > Amaranthus tricolor. Next base: position 23,382,564 of record NC_080050.1, on the reverse strand, counting down.
AAAGGAATTTTATATCAGAAGAATGGTCATCTTAATCTTGTGGCATATACAGATGCAGAATGGGCAGGTGATAGAGATGATAGAAAGTCAACTTCAGGCTACTTTACTTTGGTGGGAGGAAATCTAGTCACCTGGAGGAGCAAGAAACAAAAGGTGGTTGCTATGTCTAGTGCAGACGCTGAGTTCAGGGGTGTAGCAAAGGGAATCACAGAAATCCTGTGGCTGAGAAAGTTACTAACTGAACTGCGATTCCCTCCTAAAAGGAGTTGCGAGCTATACTGTAATAATCAAGCGGCTATCAACATTTCAGAAAATCCAGTTCAACATGATCGCACCAAAAATGTAGAAGTCGACAGGCATTTCATAAAGGAGAAATTAGAAGCCCAAATAATCAAGCTTCCACATGTTAAATCCAAGGATCAACTAGCAGACATTCTTACAAAGGCAGTTGGAACTCAGTTTTTTGAAGAGGTTCTATGCAAGTTGGGTGTTGGTGACCCTACGACCCAACTTGAGGGGGAGTGTTAGATTATCTATAGCAGTTACATGTATTACGGTTATTTAGCATAAGTAAGTATTATAGCAGTTACCAGAAGCAGTTACTTCAAGCAATTTCTCTGAACTCTTGTATAAATAAACATCATTACAATTGAATGATAACAACACAGAGAATTATTAATCCAATATTAGGATTAAACCAGAAATCAAGTAACGATATAAGTCTTAATTCCAAAATGTTGAAGATAATTACATGGAACATTAATCAATTTCACAACAAAATAAGTAAGTCAACCTTAATAAATAACGGATACTTTATTGGTGAAACTTATTTTTATTATTTCAATATAAGTGTGATCATCATCATCATCCTACCCAATGTATTCCGCTCATAGAAAAACTATGGACAGGGTCTGGGGAGGGAAAGACGGCGGTAACTTATACCCATAAAGGAGAGTGCGGCCAAAGGAGTCCCTCGACTCGAGAACGATAAAGAGACGTAACTATACGAGAAAGATAACTTAAAAGCCTATAAATAAAATAAACAAGTAGAACCAACTACAAAATAAAAGAAAACAAAAACTAATAATAAAAGGAACAAGATAAGCAAGAGGGCGAGAACACCAAAAGCTAATCTAAGAGGACATCAGTAGTCTAAAACATGGATGTGACACGTCCAACTACCTCTATCCTAGTCAGGCCCTCAGAGAGGTTTAACTCATACATGTCAATTTTTATTTGCTCATCCCATGTTCTCCTACATCTTATACTTCTATTGTAAAACATGGATGTGATCATATACTTCTATTTGATATTGATAATTCCTAAAAGTTAGAAACTAGTTTAAACCAAAATTATAAAATGATTTTAAGAAATATGATAGAAAATCCAGGGGTTTAGTAAATGTTCACTTAGTTTTTTAGTTGGTTTGTTTAACTAATTAAAAGTGTTCGTTGTTTTTGTTGATTTTTAAGTTAGCTAGTTAAATAGTTAACTATTTAAAAAAATATTTTGGTAAGATTAGGTAGTAGATGTTTGGTTGTATATTAGGAAAAAAAAGTGGCCAACAAAACAAAAGATAATGAAAAACTAATCAAATTAGTTTTTTCATTTTGGGTTAAAGTTGATACTTGATAGAATATGTAAGATATCTTAAACCTTTAATCATTAGCTTAAGTTTTTGATTGAGTTGGTTTCTTGACATAGTGACATGGTATCAAATGCCAATGTTACAGAGCGGTTACAAGTTTGAATCTCATTTTACACCTACGTTATATTATATACTCTATCAAAAATCTGTCGCAAAATCAATTACCAAACATATATATTGCTTTTAGATCAATAAAAAAGTCAATATGTCAAATAAAAAGTTATTTACAAGACATCCTGTAGCTCACCCCTAAAATTAATACTCCTTATTTTAATAAAATTAATTCTTATTTTTTTTTATTTGTCTTTTGCAAAATTCACATATTGTGAGAATTTGTTTGATTAGTTTCATTGTAAATATATTGATATCAACTTTTTATAATTTTTTTATCAACTCAATTATAAATATATAAGATTGAAAAAGATAGAACAACAAGTATATAAAATCAAATAAAATATTTGATTAGAATATAAGGAAGTGATATCAAAGAACTTCTACCTTCAAAAGCCATCAAAGATATTTATAATAGGACATAAATCAATTACTAGTATATTATTATTATTATAATTACTAGTATATTATTATTATTATTATTATTATTATTATCATCATCATCATTATTATTATTATTATTATTATTATTATTATTATTATTCATTTTATTATAAACCGTATTTCATTTCATAGAAGGAGACTTTATAAGAAGTTGATGGGGAGTTGAGCAACAAGTTGAGCACCAGCACCAGCACCAGCACCCACACCTACACCCAACCCTTTTGGATACAAAATGTTAGTCTGTCGAGCGTGTCTTCTCCTAACTCTCCGAAAGTGGAGAAGGCAAAAGGGATGAATTTATATCCATTTTCCTCGCACTTGGCAATGTATTTCTTCCTCTTTCTCTCTGCAGCATTGGCTAAGAAAGCCCCAGGGACCAATGAGAAAACTCCAGTGCCAGCAAAGGGTGAGCAGCCAGTTACATCCACACCAGCATCTTTACCATGAATTCAATTGAACAAAGGAGATCCGCTGGCCTAAGATCTTTCTCTGCCTTTGAAAAAAACCCTACCGATGCCTCCTTACGGATTGAAATCCCAGCTTTGCAACAAATATCCACGAGCATGTCCCGAACCAAATTATGACGGAACTTCACACCAATCTCACTGGAGCAATGAACAGCGTGATCCCTCCATTTATCCATCCTGGGAGTGTTGCAACTCAGGCATAAACTACCTTTGGCGAACAGGGGAATGGTGAGTCGGTAGCATAGAACGGCTCGAAACTGACAATGATTCGTTTTATGTCCCAAACCATCAATAGGAATGGTAAGAAGAAAATCTTGGGCATGCGGTTCCCGAGTTGAGTTAAGAATGACAACTTGTTTTGGGGTGAGCATGTAACTAAATACAAGGCTTTTCTCAACAACATCAAAATAAGCCCCTGCCAACTTTTTCATCATATGTGGGGCAACGAGTTCATCATTGAGAGAAAAACGTTCGAGCCACAAAGATCACGGAAGAAACTGAGAGTGTGTTCAAAAGCCGAACCAAGGGAAGAAAGATCATAGTTAACCAAGATCTTAGCTTGAAGTGAGCTAGCAAGTTTGAAGGCGGGAGGCAAGGAAAGCGCAGTTAATAACATCACTTGCCGAGTAAATTCCAAGGTCGCCCATCTTGATCGGTAGGGTGGCTAGCCTCCATTGCCAATCCCCAAAACAGGGTCCAGAGGCCGTAACATTTTTTTCCAAAGAGCTTTGCAAAGTAAGATTTAATTGAACCTATGCATCCCTAAATGAATCCGACGGACAAGTCCTTATAGCGTAAAATAGCCTCCCAAACCCCACACAATAGCGAAGAAGGAGAAGCTCGCATTGTGGATCATGAAGTTTGCTGACAACTGCCATGAGCTCCATGGTTTTAGAAATCCTCTTTAAGGAAAAATCGAGACAAAAACTCCGGTTTGTACTCACAGCCCCACCAAGTAGTTTCACCCGCACTAAGGGCGAGATATGTTAGGCGAGAAAACTCCAAGTTCTCCACTTCTAGGGTCCTCCCTAGGCCAAAAAGGTTCAGTCTTGTCCACATTGAAAAACAAGCCCTAAGATGGACCATCCTCCTAATAATGTGTAGGGCCTTGGAGACCATCAGTGTCAACAACAATTAGGCGAATACCACCCCCTGCCTTAACCAGAGGAGTGAGGAAACACTAGCTATATAACCCCCAAGCACGCTATGACACTTCCCAAGAAGGAGCAAATTGACTACCTTTGTGATAGAGCTCAACAAACAATCAGTAGTTGCTGACCCGACACCTCCTAGCATGTCCACCAGATGTTGAGCTCCAAGTCCATCCCTGCCACACGAGGTTCCTTTAGGGAAGCTATGAATCATATTCAGCACCTCATCTTTGGACACAAAAAGAGCTTCCTCAGCACAAGAGACAGAGGGTAGAGTAGAAGGGGGGGGGGGGGGGGGGGGGGGGGTTGAAAGGGTGCTTAGATTCTAGAGCCAGAAGGGGTCTGGTGAAAAAGGTGTCATACCAGATGAAGACAACACCTTGATGGCGGCAGAGAAATTTCCATCTCCAAGCTTACGGTTGCATTGATATAAATTGGAATCTTCAAGGCTACTAACCTTCTTAGCACTAGCATAGGGGAGAGGTACCTCAGCTAAACGATCTAAAACTAAATTAAGCCTGTCACTAGAATCCCGTCATTCAGAAACAACATTTGAAATACTATCAAACTGGCATTGTTGTCTCATACCCAACCTTCGTTCAGATCTTATCTTAGGCAAAAAGGTACCCAAGAGTCCAAGACACACCCAGGGAAAATAAGAAGTTACACCCAAGCAGACACATCACTCTGGCAAACCAGGACCGCATCAAGAGCATGAAGAGACACCCTCATAGCCAAGACGCAATTTGGGGTACTTTTAACCGTTCGAAAAGGTTTCAAAAAGACACACCCGATCATATTAACATCAATGCTAGCGGAAAGAAAACCGCTAAAGGAGCCCAAGGAGGGATCCTCATCAGCCACACTGGATACATCGGTAGCTACCAATGGACGGGGAATGCAATGGATCACACCATCATCTGAGGTGGGGGCAAAAATCACCAATCCATTGGCATGCTTACAATTCTTGCTAAAGGAGTGGATGCGCCAACTTTCGCCACAAAGCCAAATATCCGTCTTTTTGAGAGCTACGTCTAAAGAAGCGAACAAGCAATGGTCACTCGCAATACGATCCCCAAGATAACGCCTAGACTCTTTCGAGTTAAAATGGCAAGCCCCGTGGCGATCAATGAAGTACTTTTTAAAAAGCCCCTTACCACCTCCATTGTTACATCCATCACGACCTCTAAACGGGTACGGTATCCTATCAACAACCATAATACAACACAACAAAGGAGCCAACGACACACACGTGGGAAACCCGCAAAGAACAAATAGGCTAGTAAAACAGGAAGGAGATGCGCAACAGAGGGCATAAGCCCATGCCACCGAAGCCAAAGCCTAACCCACTCAAAACAGCTTTTGTCGTGAAAGATAGGAAACAAGTGCTAGCCTAGCAAACTACACGACAAGGCAGCGAACACGTAGAAAATTGAAAACAACCAGGAGGCAAAAATCATAAAATCCAAACATAACTTGCCATATGGGGACTCAGAACAGGGGAAAAGGAAAAACCTAGCAAAGAGACGACACCTAGCGTGCTAAACAAAGCCATAGTCGCTACTACCATGTCCGGAGAAGGCAAACCCCACAAAGACTGGACCCAGCAGCCAAAAGGGGCTAAAACCACCTAAACCCACCTCTACTACTACTACTACTACCTAAAAAGCCACCGTGGCTGGAAAAGAAGGAAGGAAAGAGAATCCTTCCGCAGAAAACGAACAAAACGCACCTATAGAAGTAGTTTAACTTGTAGTTGCTAGCGTTGGGACACTCTAGGAGAAGCGGCAGAAGACTCACTGGACGATGACCCACCTGACCAGAGGCTTGTTGTTGGCCGTTGCTGTTGAAGGTCTGTCCACGCTTACTAAACCGTAGCTGTTGAAGGTCGCCTCTCCAAGCTTAGAGAGAGAAGCCCTCAACGGTCGCCAAATTATTATTATTATTATTATTATTATTATTATTATTATTAATGAGATAATGTCATTTTTATTTTGTTTGTTTTTTTGGCAATAATTGCCAATCATACTTAGATCGTATTTTATTCAAACTCAATAAGTTAAAACATAGTTAACTGATATCATGTTTTAAAAGACACTCCAAAAAGAAAGTAAAGAGAGATGCGCGCAATCAAGAAACACCCTAATTGATACCTGCGCTAGGGGTCGAACCCAAAACCTTCTGCTCCATGCTCTATTCATTGAGCCATAAGCGCTTTTGGTAACTGATATCATGTTTTATTCGTCTCAATTTATATTTTATCAATATCAATTTTTTTATAATTTTTAAGCAAACACAATGATACTCTTTCCATTTCCTTTTGTTTTTCCAACTTTAAGAGAGAAAATTAAATTAAGTTTTTGAGGGATATATTGAAGGTAAAATATATTCATATGCAGTATTATTATTAGACTCGGCTTAATCATTGTTTTCTTCATATAATTTGTTATGGTACATGTTTAGATATTAAGAATCAAAATTTTATTTTAAAATGCGTAAAAAAATAAAATATAAATATAAAAAAACAAAGAAAATTAAAATCTAAATATTGTATTGATAAATGTGTATAATCAACTAAAAATATGATTAGAATAAGGAAGGACAAAATATTATCATATCCGTATAAATAAACTTCTAATGTGGTGTGGATTATTATTTACAAATTTTTCATTGAGATAGTCTCATCGTGAGATAATTTTAATTGGTCAGCATAAACTATTTTTTTGTAGTTGGTTCTACTTATTTATTTTATTTATAGACAATTAATTTATCTTTCCCGTGTAGTTACGTCTCTTTATCTTCCTCGAGCCGGGGAATTCCTTTGGCCATGCTCAATTTTATGGGTATAAGTTGCCGTCGTCCTTCCCTCCTCAGACCCTATCCATAGTTTTTCTATGAGCGGGATACACTGGGTAAGATGATGATGATTCTTTGAAGAAGTTCTCATTTTGTCATTTTTGTTGTTCCATAAAAAATCTTTCTATTTATATCACCAATTATGGATGAAAATAGCCTTGTTATTCTCATTTTAATATTTTGATAATGTTTATGGTCCCACATAGTTTTTACTAATTTATTTTAACAGTTTTATATTCTTTATGGTCTCTACATATTTCTATTAACTTTATATAAACATCTTTTCATTAGTTATAGTCCCTATATTTTACTAATTTTTTTAATAATTTTTTTTATATTTATAATTCTTACTTTTCCTTCATCAAACTATTTAATAAAATAATAAAATTTTATCAACAATTCAAAATATTTCATTTTAAGAAAAAGAGGGACAAACATTTAGACTAGATGCATGTCACTTTTCACGGGCGGCGGTTCAACGTATCCGCTCGCATAAGATAAGACGGTCAGACCAAGTCCGAAAATCACGGCCATTCCTTCTAAATTTTTAATGTTTTAAACAAGATTATTAAAAAAGTCAAAAACGCGTCGGAATGAAATCGACATGCAGACCAAACTCACATGCTACCCAAATTCATTTCTTTTCTAATATTCATTTTATTGAATTTCCTGTTTTGTTTACATGTAATATCAGGATTTTTTAACAAAAATTACTAATCATTAATATGTTTTAATATGAATTTAACAAATTAAATGTATGAGACGAATTTAAAATTAATATTTTTTTAGAAAACCTCTTTTCTGACATGTCTGTAAATATAATCTATTTTTTTGAGTGGTTGCACTTATATTTATTACAACACATGTCAATAATTATTTCTGTTCGTTGCAAAACTTAAATTAAAAATATATTTCAATAAATATAATACTTAAAAGTCCGTTAAAAAAAAAATAATTTTTAAAGTCTGCCTAATCTATAATTTTTTATAAATAATAAAAAAATCTTACAAATATTGCTTTTAATTAATTGATACTTCTACTTTGACAATTTTTTATAATCAATAAATAATCGTTTTTTTTTTTTTGAAATATCAATCAATAATCTTATATTCCCGCTAATCAGTAATCACCCTGATTTTTTACCTTATCTGGTTTTTAATAATATCTCGATTTTATAGTATTTATTTTTATTTTATGGGATTGTGAGAAACTGATACTCATATCATCGTGTATCTTCTCCTTCACGCATTTACCAAAAGCCATTGATTTTTCTGACAAATACTTCCAGAATCTTCCTTTTTTCATTTCTTCTAGCTTATCGTTTACAGGTGAACTCTATTTCTTTCTCCTCTTCTTCCGGAAGATCACTGGAATTCTGTAAGTTAGGGTTTTACATATATGTACTGGTTTTGTTATTTTTAAGAATTTCGAACATTTTGTTATAAAATTATACTCCGTTTGAATCTTTAAGGTTTTTGGAAAAAATTAGGGTTTTTGAACAGTAGTGATGGAAGGGAGTGATGAAACTGGAGTTATGCATAGAAATCAATCTTCATTTGAAAATTGTTCATCATCAGCTAATAAACAAAGTAGTAATTTTCAAATGGGAATCAATGGCCAAATGCAGAATTTGACTGTAAATGTAATGGAGAATAATAGTAGTAAGAGACCTGCTGGTATACCCCCATCGCATCCACATTCTCACTTTGTATCTCCTAAAAATATTCCACAACAAGCAGGAGGAAATCAGAATTTCAGTATGACGTCGACACACTCGAGATCTTTATCGCAATCGTCGTTTTTCTCGTTTGATAATTTGCCTCCTTTGAGCCCTTCCATGTTTAGGGACTCTGGTGGTCTGGGTTCAGGGTCAAGTGATGTTTCTATGGAGGAAAAAGAAGGTTGTGGGATTCGAGGAGCGAGTGGAGTTTATGTAAATGAGGGCTTACCACCTCGTAGAGGGCATCGAAGGTCCAGTAGTGATGTTCCTTTGGGATTTGCTTCGATGGGACAGGGTTTGTCTACTCAAGAGAAGGAGATGGAGAAACCCGTGCAGCTTGTTTTGAAACGCGAGTTAGATTGGGGCGGGACAGGAAATGAAGGGGGAACAGAAAGGAAATCAGAGGGTGAAGTGGTGGATGATTTGCTCTCAGCTTATATGAATTTGGATAATATTGATGTTTTGCATTCGTCTAGTATGGAGGACAAGGATTTGGATAGTAGAGTAAGTGGTACTAGGACTAATGATAGTAGCGAGAATGAAGTTGACAGCAAAATTGCTGGAAATTCGCGTAATTCAGCTGAGAAGAGAAGCAAAAGGTGTGCTCCGGGAGACATTGTTCCTGGTCCTCGGCATTTCAGAAGTCTTTCTATGGATAGTTTTATGGGGAATTTGAATTTCAGTGATGAGTCGCCCAAGCTTCCTCCATCTACTTGGACTCGATCAGCTCAGCACTCACCCAGCAATTCATTTGATGAGAACACTGATAAATTCAGTTTGGAGTTTTCCAATGGTGAGTTTAGCCCTGCAGAGCTGAAAAAAATCATGGCCAGTGACAAATTAGCTGAGATTGCAATGGCGGATCCCAAACGTGTTAAAAGGTCTCAAGCTATACTTGTTTTTTATCTAGTAACTGTTGTTTTAGCTGATTTTAATATTTCTTACATTACTACTTTTTATTGTTTCAGGATATTGGCTAATCGTCAATCTGCTGCTCGTTCCAAGGAGCGGAAAATGAGATACATTGCAGAGTTGGAGCACAAGGTGCAAACATTACAAACAGAAGCTACTACGCTGTCAGCTCAGCTGACACTTCTTCAGGTAAATTTGAGTACTCCTTGTTTTATGATTATCACTTGTTTTTCTTTGCTATTTTATTTGTTGATTTCATGCTACTACCGCTTGAAACCTACATTTAGCTAAATGGTGTACTTTCTCAGAGGGATTCTGCTGGGCTGACCAATCAAAACAATGAGTTGAGATTTCGGCTGCAATCCATGGAGCAACAAGCTCAGCTAAGAGATGGTATGGTTTTCTCCAATTGTGTTATTTTTATTTTCTTGTGTGATTATTGTCGTCTTTCATGCTATTTTTTTGCATGCTATATAGCTGAATCCTGCCTAGTCGCTTCTGGTATCTCTGGTTTAGTGGATTGAGCTTGAGTGGATATCCTCTTTGGTTATTGTGATTTTGGTCACTCAGACACTTAGCCATTGCTTAGTGAACTAAGGCTACAATTAGTAATTCGTTTTTGAACTATATCCACCAGCCCAAGTGATTTTTTTGTTGTATTAGCCATTATAGGTGCAATAGTGCAAAAATGCTATTTTAGATATGATTCACGGTTGCAATTATGTAGGTGATGCATAGCACCAAATATTACCTGAAACCATGAGTTGTCTTTTGAATAGGGTTAAAATGTGCTTTTTACACCCCTACAGAACACTATGATGACTCAACCAATACGATATGATGCGATCTATTTACGATGATAAGAACTTACGTCAAAGTCATCATTTTCTTATCAAGTATTATCATTAAGCGTCATTTTCCTTCTTAACTTTCAATAGTAGCATCCAATCGGTACATTCCTTGTTGTAAGTCAGATTTGTGCTTAATTATGCACAAACATTTCTTCGTTGTATTAGGTACCATGATTTTCTTTCAGTCTTGAGTAGTTGTGTCTTAATGTGTTTCAAAGCGACGTCATTTGTATAACTTGGTTAATTAGATTAATTCTAGCTCATTCTTAACTATTAAGAACTAATGTGAGGTTCTAGAAATGATCTTGGAGTTTAGTTCCCAACAGCGATATTCATAAGAATGCCCGGGTACCTTGTTTGTCGGTTAGTAGTTTGAGTGGCCCATGACCCGACCGAGTTATCGGACCAGTATAACTTGGGTGGGACACTAGGTACCCGATTTGTGTGGAAAATTACTTGCAAGTTGTATGTAGCATATTATTGTATTCTTTTATGTTCAAGGTCTTGCTTTATTTCTTTGCATTTTTAGAATTTCTTTTCTCACCCTTTTTATCCCTCTCTTTTGCCTTATAAAGGCCGACTACTTTGAGCTGTAATGAGGGTTGTATAGCTAACCGAATTCCATATACAAAGATGGTAGAATAAGAGAACTGTGAAATTTATAATAATACAAAACTAGCTTTAACAAATAACAAGTAAATAATCATACAAAAAAAATATATACTAAATACACTAACTTTCCTTTATTAGACTAGCAAAATACCAATCCCACAAACTCATCAAATACGAATCTCAAGTTTTTTATTGTCCAAGTGAATTGTAGGCATCGAAGATATCAATTTTATCATCACGTTTGTAATTTGTGTAGGTCTCTTTTAAGTTTTTATATAATTGAAAAATATTAAAATTGGAGGGAGTATATTGGATTGAAAGCTAATGTTGTTAATTTGATTAAATAACAAGTCTTGTATAAGTGAACACTCAAACTATAAAAAGCGAACACTTCACAACTGTAAGTAATCACTTTAAGACATTAAGTGTATATTATACCAACCTAATAGTGATGGTCTCATTGTAAGAGCGTCTCATTTAAGAATCTGTGGTTGATTAAATGTCTTTTAGGTTGTGTTTGGGCTAGGGAGAAGGAGAAAATAAAAAGGAGTGGTTAGGGAATGGGAAATGACAAAGATCAGAGATGAAATAAGGGAGAGATTCTGGACTATTAACATGTGGACCATGACCGACTGCATTAAGGCTTCGGGTTGGTGGGTTAGGTTGTTTAACACCTCTAGTTCCCGGTGTTCCCTTTGTGGTACTAGTGGCAACTCTCTTATGTTAGAAGGTGTAAGCAATGTATAAAAAGACACAAATTGCACTACTAGAGCTAGTGGTGCGGGGGGTGGGGGGCCCTCATTGATGTGAGACCCTTGAGACAAAATCATATGGAAAATGTGAAAAATCTCTAATTGTGCTTCTTTACATCTAGGTTGTGCTTTATAAGCAATCGATGCGCCTCATTGGAATTGCCTCTCTAAGACTTCAAAAATATCGCCGTATATAGGCGTCCGACCTAGGATGTTGAACTTGGACGCTTCATATTTACTTTTTTTTCCCTTTCATCTCCATTACACATTACACCTTTTCAAATAGCCCTTTTCTTTTGTTGTTCAAATTTCAAACTTTGTTTTGTTATTTTTATGCCCCTTATTCTCATGGGGCCAAAGATTTGTAGTTTTTTGGTCTCGGATTATAATGGACTATAGTAAGGTAAATTATACAATCATGTGCTTTTTGTATTTATATCAAGTTGCATATAATGTTACTAACCAAAAGTCTATCGGAAACAATTCCTTTGTTAATGTTATCACCAATAAGGGTAAAGTTGATTACATCTGACTCTTAAACCACACCCTAGGTGGGAGCCACTTAATAACATTAGGATGATAAAAATGTTGTTATAACTTGATTTTATCACACTTTGATTTTTATTATTTTTAAAATTCATAATTCTAAATAACTAAATTTATTTTGTAGGAGTAAATTTAATTTTATAATTTCTTTAAATATAACTTGGATCTAATATTTTTTAGTATTTACTATTCTCAAAAATAACTTTATTTATATAAATTAATGAATAAACTCTCTCTTAGTGATATTAAAAAAATAATTTTTTTATTTTATAATTTAAAACGTAGGAAGATTAATTTTTTATTGTTATAAAATTTATTTTTTTTAATATGATCATTGCCATGTCCATGTCAGTGTCCAAATTTCTGACATAGTCCTCGTGTCCAGTAATGTCAATCGTTGCCGAGTCGGATTTTGACACTAACTCTCAAATTGTGTTTTAAGTAACATAGCTTTAAGGTATATAATTGGAAGTAGGGTCCCACTTGCGTAAGTCATATCACCTTATATTGAGTTCTTGACAATTAAGAGTTTGAAGTCATTCACTCTTAGTTTTGTTTGGAACCTTTTTTAGAATGAATGCTAGTTATGCTAAAGGAGAAAAAATAATAAAAGGAAAACATTTTTCACATTCATGTTATCATTCATATCAAAGCATCAATTATTTATGCAAAGGAAACAACCTCTTTATGACAAGTGTAAGGTTGTTTATGTCAGATACTCAGATCTTCCTTCTACTACCTATATGGAACCACTGGGCATAGGGTAATAGTATGTTGTTGAATATTATTATTCAGGTTCCTTGATTCATTTATGTTGTAATAGCATAACATGATGTTTGTGCTCTTTTTTCTCATACATTATATCAAGTTTAGGCCTTGTTTGGTAAAGAATGGCCAAATTACCAGATTGGCATAAAAAGAGTGGTCAATGTCAAGTTCGTATCAAAGAAAAATATTTTGGTACAAAATGAAGATTGTTAGACAATTTTGATATAAAATTTGACTTGATTATCATAGAGGCCTAAATACCATTTAGATCCGACTTATTTGTCATCTTGAAGTTTAACTTGTGTGATCAACTGTTTTGATCAAAACATGCTGCTAGGAGGAGTTGATTCATAACAAGCCGTTTCAATCGCTAAATTTGCCAAACACTAACACGAAATGGGTTGACTTTCCAACCATCTTTTTGTGTCAAATAAACTAAAATTGCCTTATAATTCATTTTACCAAGCAACCCCTTCCTCTTTAGTCGTCTCTTGCCATTTTCATCCATTTTCTTATTCCCTCAAAATACATTATCGTCATTGCTTTCTATTTATGCTTTGAACATAAAAAACATAATGGCATAAGGGATTCTGATTATATGTCTTCAAGTTTTGAATCGATCCAACTTAATAAGAGCTCATTCCAGTAAGAATTTGGGGTTATATAAGATGATGCCAATGTCTTTAGCAAGTCAGTAACTTATTCCAATACCACCGACAATTTGGCATTGACACCCAAACTAGTATTTGTGCTGTGATGAAAACTGAAAAGAGGAAAGTATTGTCTTATACCCTTTTCTGTCTTGGCATTGATACTTTATTCACTTCCTACTTTTTACAAGTTAGGTAAGTTTTATTGAGTGAAAATTTCTACGTCATTTCACATTGGCATCTATAATAGACCGGATTATTCATTGTTACAGAATATTAGTTGTAGGAAAAACAGTAACGAAGTAGCATAAGACTGTATGAATGTCATGAGTTTAGTCAGAATATAATTGTATTTTTGTAATTCAAAGCATTACAGATTGAGATACAAGCATTTGAGAGGCTTGAACTCTCCCTAGACATGAGTATGGAACTAACAAATTAATCATCATCATCATTATAACCGTACCCGGTATATCCTGCTCATAGGATCTATGATCGGAGTTGGGGGAGGCACGGAAGACGATAACTCATACCCATATAGGATGATGCAGCCAAAGAGTCCCTCGGCTCGAGAAAAACTTCCATAGAACTCGCAAATTGTGTATACAAATTATTTGAAGCTTTTCTCATTTCCCCTGTTTCCTACTTATATTTGTTTTCCTCTTCTCAAGATTTATCCTCTTGTAGAGACTAGAATATACTCACTAACTAACTTATACCAAAATACCTAGTTCCCTCCCTCCTATCATATGACAACATCCTTGGTAAAAAATGGTCTGTTGTTGAAGTTTGGTAAAAATTGTATGTCCGCTCATGTTGGAACAAAGATTTATAGTTCTTTGGTTTCGGATTATAATGGACTATATCAAAATGGTTCATCAAATCATATGCACTTCCCATTTAAGTAAATTGTAAATTTTGCTGCCAAGTGACAATCTATAAAAAATCACTATGTTGTCACTTACAAGATTAAGATTGTGTACATTCGATCTCCAAACTCTACCTAAGTTAGATCCACTTAATGAAATTGGGGTAATGGAAAGAACATAATGGAAAAACGATCGAGTCTATGCTTGGAATAGGACATGCCTATTTGCTAACTGTGTGAAATTTAGCCCTTATGAGAAAGGAAAACTTGCGTCTGAACTGTGAACAATCGTGCTTCATGAACAATAACGTGTAGGCTCTTGTCTTACAAATCCTCCGTTGTTTGATGTTGCAGCTCTGAATGAAGCACTTACAGCAGAAGTCCAGCGTTTGAAGCTTGTAACTGCAGAAATTAGAGGGGACTGCCCTTCAAATTGCTTGCCTCAGCAGATGATGAGAAATAACCAGATGCTGCAGATGCAGCCTTCTCAATACATGTATCAGCTGCAGCAGCAAAACGACCAAAAAGAGCAACCGGCACCACAAAAGATCCAGGAGCCTCGGCAAAATCAGTCTATCCAGCCTCAGAAAGACACTGAGGCTACTAAGAGTTAGACGTGATTGTGTTTCCCGAGCTTGCTTTCAGAAATCGTAGGTGCCTTTCTCAGATATTTGCAGGCGCCTAGCATGTATATGTTATATTTAATGTATGTATGATGCTTGACATCCATTCATTCAATCTTTCGTCCGATGTAATCATTGTTTTCTCGACTCAGATGTATCTAAAACGAAATTCAAACAGCGTACTTAGATATTGTTTGTTTGTATGGCCTCCTACACAGATCACTAGACATGTTGATGCTGCTGAGAAGTGCCTGTACTTCGAAAGGCTTATCAAGCTTCTCTTGGTGGAAAGCTTGTGTACTAGTAAGTTGTGACTTTTAATACATGACATGATATTTATAAAATATTGGATAGACTTTGTTCTGTAAATAGTAATTAATTACCGTCCTGGTCATGCGTTTATTGAGTTCTTTTTCTCTTATTTATGTTTATGCTATTTCATGCAACTAATCATACTTTTCCACCCAATGTATCACAATAAATTGCAAATATTTTAAAAACAAAGCTAATATTTTATCATATTATATTTTTTGGTTTCTCCACACGTGGTTCTGGTGTCCTTCCAACTGTTTTGGTGCATAATAACCTTTAGGGTGATTTAAAAGCTATCACTTTGTTTTTCAAGTCAATTTTTTTATTTTTCTCTTTATATTTGTTACATTTGTAATTTAATGTGAAGAATTTTTAGAGTGAATGTAGCAAATTCAATAATAAAATAGATGAATTTCTTACAAATTTGCTACAAAGTGTTTCTCGAACATCATTTCAAAAGAATAATCAATATAATTATGTAATATTATCAACTAACTAACCAAAGCCAAATGAATGAAAAATCACTCCCTAAGAGTCTACTTTCCTCGTCAATTTTACATTCAAGCCAGCTCTTAGAATACATAAGATGTCTCCTTTGGGAATATAACATATCATTAGGTCGTTGGTAATCTCTTCCGATATCATAATTTGGTATCCTTAAGATTGTCGCTTATTGCCGTACGTTAGTGATAGCCAGTTTAGTAAAATTTAGTTCATTTAATATTTTTTTATTTTTTATATTTTCTTATTTTTTATAGTAAAAACAAATTAAACAACAAAAAAACATAAAGTTAAAATTAGAGCCTAAAAAATTAGATTTAATCAACGTTAAAAACCTTAAAACGAAAACAAAAAATTTATAAACAGGAAGTGGGTCGAAATCAGGTCAACCTGATCTGTTGTAGATCGGTTCAAGGTTGTGATTTTTGACCCAATTAACTAAATGGGTTGGGTTTGAGTCAAGGTTTTTTTGACCTGTTTATATATGACTCGAACCCAAACCCGACCCAACCTGATCTGTTTGACAGGCCTAATCATGAACCAATAATCTATTCTAGTAGGGATGTCCCCTACTCAGCGACGCACTGCACGTCTTAAACTTAAGTGTATTGAAAGTATGCTAAGGTTTCAAGGTTGTTGTCCAAAAGCGATCCGCCACATCTCCCGCGTGTAGTGTAAAAAGAGCAAGGGCGGGTTTTTTATACTAGGATATTATCCAGAAACGTTAAGCCACATGGCTCGAGTGTGGTGTTAAATGAGCTAGGGCACATAGAATTTAAATATAGGAAGTTAAGAAAAACCGAAGGTCTTAAGTTAAGAATGGAATCTTGGAACATTGATAGATAAACGCATAGGTTTTCAAAGTTGCTAAATATCATGAAAATGAGGAAAATTAATATTTTATGTCTACAAGAGACAAAATGGGTTAGAGATAAGGCCAAAATGATAGTAGTGAAAGGCAAGAATATAAATTATAGTGCTCAGGACAAGATAGAAATCAAATAGAGTTGGTGTAATAATAAATGAATGAACATCTGAGGATGTATTAGAGGTATACAAAAATAAAGATAGCATTATAAAAGTAAAATTGTATATGATAATGTTAGAGTATATAACATATCATGGGGCCTCAACCATTAGTTTAAGGCTTTGGTTGAATTGATTCCTTGACAATATATCAGAACCAATGTGACAAGAGGTCACAGATTCGAATCTCAACCACCCCTTATTTAAAGTGAAATATTCAGTGCCTATGTGCATCCTCAAATTTATGCCCAATGGGCTCTCATGTAAGGAGGCGTGTTAGAATATATAACATATTCTAGGGTCTCAACCTTCATATTAAACTTTTCTTGTTAGATACAGATGTTGAACATTATAAATAAATAAATCAATTAAAAAGAAAATTCTAGAAGTATCTCAATGCTATGATGCAAAATATACCAATGAATGAAAAACGCTATATCAAAGGTCATTTAAATTAGCATCTGGGGGTATGTTGCAGTGGCTGCGAAAATGTTCATGAAGATTTTGGCAATGAATCTAGGAATACAAAAGGAGAGCACAATTTTAAATTTTGCTCTCTCATTCAATAGTTTGGTTGGTAACACTTGATTTAAGAAGAGAGATTTCTACCCGGTGGCTTTTCAAACGAGAGTAAACACAATCCAAATTGATAACTTTTTGATAAGAATGATATATGGAGGTAGGTTCCGAAATTGTAAGGTTTTCCCGGAGAATGTATAGCCACCCAGCACAAATTTGGAACTTATGGGGGTTCGAATGTAGTAGAATGGAGTTGAGGTCATTACAAGGTCTGGTTATGGGATTTTGTCCCACATCGTTTGTATAGACAACGACTAATGTGGGGTTTATTGAGTAAGCTCATCTTTTTGTTGTTGTTGTTGATCACCTACCGTGCACATTTCAGGGATACAAAGTTGAATTTAAGCAGGTCAGAGTTACAAAAGCAAGTAATTATTAAATTATAAAAGATTGCCAAAATCTCCACAAGAACAATGTCCATTGACAAATTTATGGAGCCGCTTACTATCACGAACTATGATTGTGCGGTCTACAATTTCTGAGATAAACTTGATGAACGTATGACTGTCCCTGCACATACTAATACTCTTTACAATTCGCAGAGGCACAGTATTACTGGTTTGCAATAACCCGAAAGCAATGGCTAGCTTCTCGCTATGATCCATGGAGGACGAAGTTATCGATTCTACCTCATCGTCGTTCCCATAGCTCACTTGTGGACTCTGAGATTGATAGCCCCTCCTCTTAGCTTCATCAACCAACATACTCAAGTGATTGTCAACCTCCGTTTTCAGAGGATATGATCGACTTTTTGGTGAAAACGAATAGATTTTATCTTTGATGCTTAACCAACTCCAATCCTGCAACTTTCCGAGCTTTTCATCTTTCATGATTTTCCTTACTCTTGAAACATCCTTCCATCTTTCAGCTGAGAGATACATGTTCAACAACAAAACATACGTTTCCAAGTCTTTTGGTTTCATTTTGAGCAGTTGTTCAGCAGCATAATAACCCAACTCTAAATTTCCTTGACTTCTACAACCAGCAATCAAGATTGACCAGATAACACTATTGGGTTCACACCCCATATTCTTTGTCATATCGAAAGCATCCTCCAACCTACCGAGTCTTACAAACATATCGATCAAACACGCATAATGTTCCACTACGGGTTTGATCTTGTAGCTTGTCTTCATCATTTCAAAGTATTCTAGGGCCTCATCGACCAGTCCTGCTTGACTACACGCAGATAAAACACCGACAAATGTGATTTTATTTGGTTTCTCGCCAGCTGATAACATTGCCTTAAATAGCTGCAGTGCTTCTTGAGATTTACCATGTTGGGCAAAAGCTGAAATCATAGATGTCCATGCTATCAATGTTCTTTTATGCATCTCCTCGAAAGCTTTTTGGGCATTGTCGATGTTGCCACATTTACTGTACATGTTAACTAGGGATGTACCCACAATCACATCGGCCAGGAACCCACTTTTAATGGTCTGTGCATGAACTTGTTCGCCGTACTCCAGCACCACCAAAGCGCTACAAACACTCAAGACACTCGACAATGTGAAAAGATCTGGTTTTGTGCCTGATCTGTTCATCTTTAAATAGAAGTTTAATGCCCGATTTCCACTTTGGTGGGCAGAAATTACATTCTCTGCAATATCAGTCATTTGGGCATGGCCTGCTATCATAGCATTCCATGTAACCAAGCTGATAGAATCAAGCTCATCAAACAATTTATCGGCATCATCAATCAATCCGCATTTCAGGTATAAGTACATGACTGAATTGTCAATACGCAGATTCTTTTGGAAGCCTAATTTGATGCTCATGGAATGTATTTGTCTACCTAGATCCAACGCTTGAATTGAACAGCACAAGCTCAAGATGCTCGTGAACGTGAACTCATTGAGCTCAACATCTTCCGAAAGCATCATCATAAAGTATCTTATACCCCTCATATAATCGCCATTATCACCACAAGCAGAAATAACCGTGGTCCATGATACAACATTCTTATTGCCTGTTCTTCTAAACGTATCAACCGCCAAAGCCAAGCTCCCACATTTAGAGTAAAAGCTACAAAGGGAATTTCCCACACTCGTTTCTGATTCTGTACCATATTTCACAATGTACCCATGAATTTGCTTCCCTAATTTTACAAGCAACAACGACGAGCAAGAACTCAAAATTGTTCCAAATGTATAATTTGTTGGGTATGCCCCAACTTCCAACATATCTACAAACAGTCGAATGGCCACCTCCGGCTGCAAGTTATGAACATAGCCTGTCATAAGCCCGGTCCAACTAACAACATTTCTCCTAGGCAATGTATCAAACACCTTCTGGGCATATTCCATACGCCCACATTTGGCATAGACATTAATAAGGAAAGTCATTACAAATTCATCTTCATGGGTACCAGTTTTTACAATATGGGCATGCACCATTTGAGCCTTTGACACCGACCGTTTCGCTATACATTCTTGCAAGAAGGGAACATAAAGTACAGATTCAACTTGAGTACCTTCATTAAAGGATGATAATGTCTCCTTTAAATTTGAGAAACTCTTCTCCAAATTGGGATTTGAGTAGCTAACATTTGGACTCTGCAATTACAAAATGCACCATATAATCATCAATTACATAGAGAAACCAACATTTTAATATCATCAATTCCCAAAAATGTAAAATTATATAATTGATTTAGCACAAAACGAGTTGTGATTTTCATTAACAAATTGGAAGAGTTTGTTCCCAAAGAAGCTAAACAATCGATTTTTAACCGATTTTCACTAACCCACAAAGGTAATTGATGCATATATAAATAATTTTAAGAATAGTTAACAAAACAATGAAAAAGATTAGAAATACTCCTATAAAATTTACATAGAATTCCAGAAATGATGGTTGTAGAATACAACAAGTAGAATTCAGATAAAGAAAAGTAATACCTTATCAAAAATGGGTGTTTTTCTGATGTCTGGCTCAAGTTTGAGATTGCCATTTAAGGCAACTGAAGGAATAGAAGCCATTAAATGTTGAGGGCATGGAAAGAAAGGTGTATCAGCTCCAGTATTCAGATGACCAAAGTGATTACGGTTAGCTTCTTATCTATACAGAGTATGAGACTGTTATTCTTTTCTTGGGATTTTCAGTTTCCTTTTTTTTTTTTTTAAGTAAAAATATTAGTTTAAAAGTAGTAAAATTGGGAAATTTTAACGTCTCAAGTTTTTTGCTTTTCCACGTTAGTGGACAAGTTTTTTTTTTTATTTGTACCGTGAGCTGCTTTTAACTTTTTTACTTTATATAATAAAAAATTAAAATTTTTGGTAAATTCATGTTTTATTACTCATCATAAAGACGTCTTTTATAAACCCAAACATTGCGATCACCCTCATGCAGCACATTTTTCAAAAATTTGTTCGAAATGAATATTGAATTTAACAACAAATTTGACCTTTTGGTTACTTTGTATGTTAAAAATATCAATATATTTGTATTTCCCGTTCAAATATAATGGGGTTTATGAAAATTCCCTGATTTGAACCGATGACTTACGCCTTATCTTATGTTACTCTACCACTGAGTTAAAAGAGCCCTTTAATTAGCCAATTTGTCTACCATGTGGAAAAGTCAAATACTGAGTGTTACCAAATAGAATTTCACATTAAATTTCTTAAATTTATTTAATGCTTATTGTAGAGTGAAAAAGTCGTCAGCCATTTGACTAATCAATGATTTTTAAATATTAGTTTAAAAGTAGAAATGCTTGTAAAGTAAATTTGTTTTACATATTTTAGGTATAAAAATAAGACAAAAAATGAGTCATTATTTGTGATCACACTCCTTAACTTAATTAATTTTTGGAAGTGGAGTCAAGCTTTAACCACATATAATCACTAACCAACATTGGGTAGTAGCATAGAAGTATAAATTCAAATCTAAATGGAAGGTATTTTGCATTTAGCATATTGAGTTAAGACTCACTCCTCAACACATTAGGGGGCTTATTGACTAAGTCAATCATGTTAACATAATTGAGGTTTCAAGTGATAAAAATATCAAAGATATAATTACCACCACTTCTTGGTTTAGGTGGTGTATGGATGATAGCCTTGGAAGTTGGACCCTTGACTCACCCAAGACTTTCAATACTCAAAGCAAACAAGTTGAACATGTGAGTATACCATCCAATCCAAAGTTTTCTTATTAGGTTAAGCAAGCACTTGCAAAGAGTAACGAATTCTACGTCTGTTAAAAGAGATTTATTGTGTTGGTTTTCAAGCTACTCAAGTAAACTGCATGGGGTTGTAAAAATGATGCATAAAGGGGATAATCATTGTGTCGTTTGTTCCTTATTTCTAATGCTCTTAAAAAGAGGTCTGTTGCGTTGATTGCTAATTAATAATTGCCAAAGTTCTTAATTTTGGTGCACTTTGCATTAGCTTTGCAAAATCGACATATATAAGACTCCTTTTAAGCACGCCAAAATAAATGTCTTTTTAAACAACCGACAGAAATCATAAAACCGTTTACTTTGGTTCCTATATAATTAAAGCAAAAGACTCATATTTAAGTACTTGCTATCCATTGCCAGTCTTGGTTTTTTGCAATAGTTTTGGGTCTTTCAGAAGCTTTGAAAATAACTAATTGTTTTCCTTTATGCTCTTTCTAGTCCTAAGGTTCTTGAACCTTTTTCGTTTTCATAATTGTAAATCCATTTTTAAGTCGGTAGGTCACGTAAAAGACCGTCTCTTTAATAGACAACTTCCAAAGCCAGCCCAATTAATTTTAAAAAAGACACATACTATGTACACGCATTTCACAAAATACCTACTATAATTTTTAGTATGTATTTTGTATACTAAAGTAGACATATAAACACCTATTGCACATAACATAAGCTCCTACACCAAATAACCTAAACACTTAGCGCATAACATAAACTCCTACACCAAAGAACCTAAACACTACAGCACATAACATAGAATCCTATAGCACATAACATAAACACATACCACCAATAACCTAAACGCCTACAACACATAATAAAATTATCTACAGCACATAACAAAAACACCTACGACAAATAACCTAAATGCCTACAGCACATAACCTAAACCCTTACAGCAAATAACCTAAACACCTATTTCACAACTTCAGCATGTTTAAAACACTACTTGACATACTGTAAACCTCTACTTGATGTATCCTAAATGCCTACTTGAGTTATCCTAAAACTCTACCGAGTAAGCATGCAGTTACATAACATTTTATTTTTTTTATTTTTAAAAAATCTAATGGGTCTACCCTTTAGAGATGGTCTCTTTGACACTGTCTCTCACAATCACAACAAATTAGTGTGTCTAAGTTGGAACGGTTTAAAATTGGGTTTTATTTTCACATTGGGTTTTACATAATTGTAAAATCATTTTTAAATTGGATCAAATGAATTTCTATTACAAGGTTGAGTGAATATTGAATCGTTGGATTTGTTTTAAGCACCTTTAAATGTAACCATGTAAACATCGAGACTTTAGATGAAATTTTATTTAAGTGAAAAATAACCACGTAAAAATCGAGACTTTAGATGAAATTTTCTTTGCTTTTAAATTGCTTGAAATTTTCTTTGTTTTTAAATTGCTTGAAATTGACTTATAGGAATTTCACTCATCCGTCAAGCAAACATCACATACCATTAACTGTTAAGACACTACTCCAACTCTTTGATTTGCGCTCTTTCACCATTTTCGACCTATTTGGTTATTGATATTAAACGGTAGTAATAACAATATAACGTAAAATTTCTGGTAATGAAACTTTCAACATAAAATAGTTTTTTTTGTTTATAATTTTTCATTACCTTCTAATACCACATTTAGTCTCATTTTCATATAGAGATAAGTCACCCAATGATTCCCATTTCTATTTATAGTGTGTCTTTTTGACCTTATTACCCTTACTCACATTACCTTATTACACATATACTCTTATTAAACTCAACTAACTAACCTCTATTTACCCTACATATTCTTAATTAAACCCATTAATCTAAATTTACCTATCTACCCAAAATTAACCCATCCCTCCCTTTTTATAAAACCCTAACCCTAGATTGTTTTACCCACCTAGTATCATATGCCCCTTATGTCTTGTTCTTTCGGTTTTTTCTTGGGTTTTCAAGAAACCTAATCTAGTGATTTGTTATTCTCTCTTGTTCTTTGACTTTAAAGTAACTTAACCCATTGATTCTCATCTCCAACCTCATCTGTTAATGCAATATCCATCCCCATCCTCATCCCCGCGGCGGGTATAATTTTTTTCCCGTTCCCGCCCCAATGGGTTTATACCTAAAACCATACCTGCCCCACCACCCATCCAAAGTCTCAAACAATTACATATCCAAAGTCTCAAACAAACACATAACCAAAGTCTCAAACAAAAATACATGTTTAAAACAAAAGTATTTCAACATCAACTCAAAATCACCCAAAGTAAATCAATCCAGAATAAATTTGTATATTTGTACATATCTTGAGAGGGGGCGGGCGGGGATGGGGCGGGTATCACCTAAAATCCATCTCCATCCCCATCCCCGCGGTGGGTATGAATTTTATACCCGTACCCGCCCCATGATCCATCAAACCGGGACCCATCCCCGCCCCGATGGGACGGGGATGGGGCGGGTCTCCTATTAGACTAGACCCGCCCCGCTTGCATCCCTACTTTTGGGTTTGCTCTTCGATGTTGAAGAACCCTAACCCATTGATTCTAATATTCTCTCTTGTTCTTTTGGGTTTGTTGTTTTTTTTATGGGTTCGTTTGCTCTTTGATTTCTAGGTACGTTATTTTGGTTTTTTTCTCTCTCTTGTTATTTTATTTTCTTCGTTTTTTTCATCTACATGCTTCGATTTTATTGTTGTTCTTCAGTTTGTTATTGTTCTTCGATTTTCTTCTAGGTTTGATTTTGCTTTTATGTCTTGTTCTGGGTTTGTTCTTCGATCTCGAAGAACCCTAACTCCAACCCATTGATTTTGCTTATATATCTTGTTCTTGATTTTTTCTTCGATCTTGAAGAACCCTAACCCTAACTCGCTGATTTTGCTATAATGTCTTGTTTTAGGTTTATTCTAGTTTTGCAATTCTCGGATGTTTTGGGTTTGTTCTGATTTTGCTATTCTCTGATGTTCTGGTTTGTTCTGAGTTTGCTATTCAAGAACCTTAAGCCTCTGATTTTGCTATTCCCTAATGTTCTGGGTTTGTTCTTCGATTTTAAAGAACGTAACTCTCTGATTTTGCTATTCTCTGATGTTCTGGTTTGTTTTGAGTTTGCTATTCAAGAACCTTAAGCCTCTGATTTTGTTATTCCCTAGGGTTTGTTCTTTGATTTTAAAGAACGTAAGTCTCTGATTTTGCTATTCTTTGATGTTCTGGTTTGTTTTGAGTTTGCTATTCAAGAACCTTAAGCCTCTGATTTTGCTATTCTCCAATATTTTGGGTTTGTTCTTCTATTTTCAAGAAACGAAGTCTCTGATTTTGCTATTCTCTCGTTTTGGGTTTGTTCTTCAATTTTCAAGAACCATTACTCTATTTACTAATATCTCCAGTTATCTGTTTATTCTTTGATTTTAAAGAAACATCCACTGATTTTATTTCATCTTTTTATGTTATATTTTGATGAACAATCATAAGGTTCTTGATGACTCTAAAAGGGTTGATAATGATAACCTTAAATTTCATGATGATTCTTATGATGACTCTAAATCATCTATTGAGACCGATCCACAGTGGAGGTGAGATCTGGATTCTAAGAGTGAACCCATCTACACTCTAGAACCGAAAAATCCTAACCATGTGTATAACTCGACAGATGCTTTATTTACAATAATTGGTTGTGAGTGTTAACCCATCTTTCATCGAGTATTTTGCCTCGTTCACTCCAAGTTTATGTTTTGAGCATTTTGCCTTGTTCCCTCCGTGTTTATGTTTTGAGTGTTTTGCCTTGTTCCCTGAAAGTTTTTGTTTTGAGTATTTCGTGTTGTTGCTTTATGTTTCTGTTTTGAGTATTTTGCCTTGTTCCCTCCAAGTTTTTGTTTTGAGTATTTTGCCTTGTTCCCCCCAAGTTTTTGTTTTGAGTATTTTGCCTTGTTCCCTTCATGTTTCTGTTTCGAGTATTTTGCATTGTCCCTCCAAGTTTTCGAATTCAGTTTTGGATACTGGACAGTTGGATACTTGATGAAACAAAAAGATTTGAAAAATGTGGTTGTTTGGTTAAATTTTGTGGCGTGAATTTAATGCATCAGTTTATGTTTTTGATTTTTTTGAAGTCGATGAAAAAAATACGCAATCACATGATTAGCAAAGATTGCACCTAACTCGAAGTTGTGCAAGAGTTGAAAAGGCTTGCGAAAATTAAGTAGTCGATCTATGTAATTTTTTTTTTTGTTAGAACAATTAAATGTAATGTATCATTAGTTATGAATTTTAGTCAGCAATTAATTATGTAATGTATCGGTTCATGAATTTATCAGTTGGGTCATTTTCAGATTTTCCAGATTACTGGATCATTATTCAGATTTTCGAACGTTTTTAAGATTTTGGGAGAGAAAATTAATTTTTGAACAGGCTCTCTCTTGAGAGATCGTCTTTCTTAAAGACGGCTCTCAAGAGCCCATCCCACTTTCCTTCTTTAGTAAATATCTTAATTTAAAAAACAAAACTATTTTAAAAAAACTGTAGAAAACTGTTGGAAGATGAATAGTTTTCTGATTAACCGTCTATTCCCAAGCAAAATAAAACATCATTTAGTAATAAATTAGATTTTTTCATTTTCAAAAAAAATTAAGGTTCATCAATGGTGGAAAACAGTGATGTTGAAGATGACAAATATGGCTAATTTTTATGATTTGGGGTTATAACAGAATATATTTGTGGTTATAACATAATATATTTGGAGTTATCACTCAATATATTTAGAATTAAAACTTAATGTATTTGAGGTTTTATAACATAATATATTTGCTTGTATTATTATATTATCAATTTTATAGTACTATATTACAAATATATATTGTTATAAACTCAAATCTATTACGTTATAACCGTAATTATATATTTTGTTATAACCCAATTATATTATGTTTTAACTCTGAATATATTATGGTTATAATTACAAATATATTGTGTTATAATTACAAATATATTATGTTATAACTCTCAATATATTATATTATAACCACAATTGCTTTTATTAATTTTCCCCAAACAGTGGACATTGTTGTCTTCGTCAACATCACTATTTACACCATTGATGAAACTTAATTTAAAAAAAATCAGAAAATTGTAAATCCAACTAATATGTAACACAATCAACCCAAAAAAAATAAAAGTGAAAGCTTTAAAAACGAAAATGATAGAAGTATAAATACATAATTTTGATGGTTTTGCAAATGTTGAAGAAGATAAACAGAGAATAAACCAACAATTGAGTTTGAGGGAGGAAGATGGAGATTAGTAGTTT
Source organism: Amaranthus tricolor (assembly GCF_026212465.1). Lineage (NCBI taxonomy): Eukaryota > Viridiplantae > Streptophyta > Magnoliopsida > Caryophyllales > Amaranthaceae > Amaranthus > Amaranthus tricolor. Next base: position 23,355,698 of record NC_080050.1, on the reverse strand, counting down.
TGTCAGGAAAGAGAAAAAGAAAAACGTAAAATGGAAATTAAAAATTATTGTCTAGAAAGTTTAGTTATTTTTTTTTAATTTAAAAATTGGGCTAGCCCAAACTTGTGACGTCTTTTGTAAAGACGGTCTCAAGTAAGAATTTGTGATTTTTAAAGGAAGTCATTAATCTAAGGATGGACCATTAACTTACTAATTCTCATTTTGTCTCCTTATCAAGTGGTTTCATTTGATCCACCTAAAAATTGGTGAAAAGTCAAATGGAACTAATTATTAGAAGAATTGGGGGGGAGTAATACATTGTAATGAATTTCATGAAGTAATTGAGATTGTTAAGGGATAACAAAAATAACCACTTTAGCAAGAGATATTCCTAGGATGCAAGTAATTTGGTGAAAAAGCGAACATCGAACCAAACCAAATCGAATAAGTAATTTTGGTTTGACTATATTTTAAATTTGGGTTGGTTTGAACTGACTTTTAATTATAATTCGGTGTTTGGTTTGGACGCGGTATAGGGTCCAACAAAACCGAAAAACCGAAATGTTAAAGGCATGTTATATCTTCCATTTGATTTGTTTGAATTTTTGCCTTTATTTTTAGATTTTTGTTAAAAGTTTTATACTCATTCAAATTAAGTACCCTAAATTTATTAATATCTATTTAGGAGCTTTAGAAAAATAATTTTGAAACATTACATGCAAATTTGATTTTCAATGCAAAATATACAAATCAGTACAATTCAATCTATTCGGTTCAATTTGGGTTGGTATTTTAAAATTCGATTTGGTTCAATTTGAATTATAAATATTATGATTTGAATTCGAACTGAAAATATCAAAACCAAATTTCATTCGATTTGATTTGGATTTGTATTGAATACAAACCAATAACCAAACTTTCACCCCTAGATATTCCTATTAAAATTACACTAACTTTTCATTAGCATTTCCATCATTTAATACCGACTACCAGAACTATTTGTGTAATAGCTTTTTTGGTCAAATGAGACAAATTCAGTAGGGCAGAAAAAATAAATAACAATATGATGATTTTTCCAATTACTTGCACACATTAAGAGAGTTTAAGTTCCTTTCCAAAATAAAGGTACAACCATTTCCACTCACTTCTCAGATCACAACCTCAGCAGTTAAACACCAAGCCTAAGAATAGTGAACCTGAGTCTTAAAGCCTCTTCCTCCACTCCACTTTTCTTGTTTTCTTTTAAAAAATGGAATGTTAATAGGTTCAAAGGCCTAATTAATACACCTCTCTACACATATTTAGCAAAATTTCCACCCTCTTAGGCGGTAAATTAACAATTAATGCGTCATCTCGCCTTACTTCACTTGCGAGCTCTCCCACTCGAACCTTTAGGTCGACCACGACCTCTGCCACTGCTTTTATTCTCAGTTGGAGTATTCTTGCCGCCCTTCCCACGACCTCTACCCCCTGCTTTCCCCCCTCGTTGTCTCTTCCCCACCTTGCCATTTACAGCCTCTTCTTCACTCTCGCCATAACTGCCATCATCGCTCTCTTGGTCTTCCTCTTCTGACTCAGATATATCCTTTTTTGACTTCTTTCTCTTCTTCGAATTGTCAGTGCTGCTCTTCTTAGGAGCTTTCTTAGCAGAAGGAACAGGCTCAGCAACCACCGCAGCTGCATAGATAATAGCTCAGAAATGTCGCCAATTACTTTTCGATTCCACCAAAACATGATACAGCATAGATAGTAAAACATGGAGTGAGATATAATTTACTATTTACCTTCTCCTGATGCTTTTCCGTCATATACATCAAGCTGCACAACACCAAAGGTTGTTCAGATCAGAGCTTATAATTCAAGAATTAGCAACAGAGAAAGAAGTGAAGAGAAGGGGAGATAATAGTGGACAGCATGAGAAGCAGAACTGCAGAAGTGATCCGGTGCATAATGTTTTATCCATGAAATAATATTTAGGATTTGTTTTACGTAAGAAAAAGGAAATCAATTCCTATCTTCATCTGTACCCAAATACAGGAAAATTGATCCGTGACTCCCTCAACCTTTACTCCCTAAATTTTCTAATCTGAAGACATTGTTACAGAGAGAACAAAAAAACTTGTAAAACACTTGCACCATCAGATATCAAGTAGCAGTTCTGATCCAAAGACACGACCACAGAATAAAACTACTAGTTCCATGAGAGAATTAAATAGTAACATAAGCTAAGTTCTTAAATATTTGTTAAAATCAATCACATTTCACAGTGGGTCTCGTCTTCCCAACTTAATTTCAATTCAGTTCAATAGAGCACCATCACTTTGAAGTTTCAACCATATTTCCTTCCCTTAAGTCAACAGCGCACATAAAAGAAATAGGGACAAATAATTATAGGAAAAAGAAAACAGGTGACATTTTAATGGACAAAATAGCACTTGGTGAAAATTCGGGAAGGTTGGGCAAATTCTCTAAAAGGGATTCCAAAACAAACACTAGAATTTTCCATTGTTTTACTTAATTGACTAATTATAATCTCAGCATCATTCCCAAATGAACTTCAACATTCACAAACCCATAGTCATATCCACCATAATCACAATAAATTTGAAGCAACTGGATTTGATTTCTGAATTCTGATGATGACTTCAACGAGGATGAGTTTCAAGACCTTTTTGCATTGGGGCAGTCCCTTTCTATTAGAATTTGCTTTAACAGAGGCCTTCTACCAATTTGTACCAGAATTTGCTTTAAGAATCAATGGATTTGATTAATGATCTGCCAGAAACTTTAGAAGATGGTGATGGAGATTCAACTTCTTGACGCATTTATACCATAGTTGTCAATAAAGAATACTTCATTTACGGAGGTACTAAATTACTAATAGAATTCCTCTTTCAATCCAGGCACCTTGAGTAACTTAAACTATTTACTCCCTTACAATTGTCCTCCTTAGCTCCCCCAAAATAGGCACCTTAGTTTTAAGAGGCGTGAGGCGCACCGAGGTGCAAAAAAACCTTTTCTCCAAGGCAATGCACAAGGCCAAGGCGCGGGCTTTTTGCAAGTGAGATGCACAATTTTGCTAAAAAGCCCCAAAATCAATTTTAAAACATGTTTAATACTTAAAAGTTAAAAGAGCATGAAATTTATATTATAATATCATATAAGTAAGCTAAACACTACTTTAGCACATAAAGTCATACGATAACTCGATAAGTTGATAACAGTCTTGAGCTAACAAAATAAATAAAAACCAAAACAATGACAAAGGTAAAGAAAGAAAAGAGTGGTTCTTGATGCTTAATACGTTTGGGACAATCTTAAACAAACACATTAAATCTAAATCAAAATCATACGTTAACAAGTAAAAAAGGCAACACTTCAAGGTTATTTTTGCTCTTTCATTTCTCACTCCATATTTTTGCTTTAGAGCAAGAACGGGGGTACATTTTTGTATCGCGGTACGCTTAGACTCAAGGAGGCATCTAGGTGTTCGCCTCTTAGTGCCTCACGTATTGGCAACTCTCGGGCACGCTTTTTAAAACACAGCTAAGCAGCCTCTTGATTTTATTCAATTTGGCCCTAAGTAAATGCAAAAGAAAGAACGAGAGAAGTAATCCAAGAAAACACAGGAAGCAAAAACTAGATACATGAAAATATTCACCTCAAATTTTGTTTAATTGCTTTATATTTCTCTTGGGTGCTTTTCACTCTAAGATCATGCTCCCTCTTGGAAATTTTGTTATAACCGATTTGTTCACCCAAAATTTTATCATTCACATTGACTCAATTCATGAACATTTTGGTCATCCCTCCTATCAAGTCAACATTACAAAGATAAAAATTATACAAACACGTGTCACTTGAAGAGAAGAAAAACATGTCGGTGTAATATTGAAAGCGATGTGTCAGGGTACGGTAGCAAAGGGAGAAGGGGACTTATATTGATTTTGCTTTGCGTGAGTCAAGGTGATCATCATTGATTTCAAGACAAAAGTTTAATAGTTCACTAGAGGCATTAGTTGCCCTTAGTATCGAGTTGATTAAATTGTCCATAATTATCTCAAATAGCTCTAACGCAAGACAATAAAGACTCTACCTGATCAAGACGGTCACATACATTTGCTCGGTCAACCACCACCATAGAATGTGCTAATCCACAGGCCACACTACAATAATTAAAATTGCCGTCAAAAACCCTCAAATATGCTGCAAAATAAACATTATTGAGTCGTCACATACAACTCCAACCTGATAACATGCATGCCCTCAAGGATATCGACCTTCTTGGGTATAGATGAAGACCTAGAAAATAAAAATGAGAAAATAATTCAGGAACATCACTGCAAGAAAACCCTGACAACAAACCAAGATAAGAAAATGGGTTTTACTTCTGTGCATCGGGTCCATAACCCAATTCTCCATTCTGTGCATGACCCCAACTTATACATGATGAATCGGCCCCAACGAAATGGAACAAATTTCCAGAGTCCATACATCGCAAATTCCAACCACTACAAGTTGCATAAGAATACAATAAGTGATATATACCAAAAGCTCCCAAAAAAGGTGAGCCTGAGAAAGAAGGCATAGATAAGAAAGGTATCCCCATACTCAATGAACACCAATAATAAAAAGTCAAAATGGAAAACATAGAAGGCTTCTAGATATCATAGTAGTCGAACATATTGGTAGACAAGAGAAGAGCACTAAAAAATACATAATCAAAACATGTACTGTTGCACATTCCAATTAGATCCAAAATTGGGAAGTAAACATAATTACTGAAGTCATCCACAAGGCGAGTACAATCAAAACAAACTCTAGGAACAAACTAAGATCTCGTGCTACATCTGCCACACTTATTTATGAATGATGAGCGATCTTGTCATAAATTTTCTAATTTATTACTATACCATCAACCATATTATACTATCTATCCTTTTGAGTTCGAGGTATGAATTTTAGTTACTATAATAATTTTTGGAAAATGATATATACAGGCTGTATATAAAAGAGAATCTTGTATTTTATTTATGTTTGATATTATATTTGCATTGGAAACAAAAACATTTAATTAAAGTACTTTATTAGTTTACCATTTCTTCTTTATTGGGAAGTTGAAATAATTATATAAAATATTAATTGTTTTCCAATATCTAGATTAAATTCTCTTGAAAACTTAAAATTATAAATATTAAAGAGAATATGTTAATTTTTGTATACAATCCTAAGGGTTGTAAATATCATTAACCCCATAATTAGTTGAAAAATAAAACAAAAAATTGATAAATAGAATAAATATATGTAGGAGATGAAGAAAGTTAATGAGTGAATGGATGAGATTAAAAGAAAAAACGTGAAACCATAGCCAAAATAGAAATGTAGCAAAATTATAAAGATTAATGTAAATGAAAGCATGTCAAATAAAAGGAACAGACGGGTAACTCATAATCTATAGACCCTTACAACTTGCAATAAGAACTTATAACATCCCAAAAAAACGATATTAATTGTTTGTTAATACAATTTCCTCTAGAGTCCAACCAACTAGTCTCGCAGCAATATTCAGGTTTCGATAGTGAATATATGCACCACTCTAATCAAACTACTTCGTTGAAGAATATAAGTGCCTCTTCCTTTTATTATTTCTATTATTCTATAATATTGCAATTATCACACTTTTTAATACGAGGCATAGCACTTTTATATAATATTCTAGAAAAGACAATATTTACGATCATCAAGGGGTATGTGTATTTTATAAGTTCCAAATTATTTCAATATTAACAAAATGCCACATAAAAATATGTAGCCCCAAAGATTTGTGCCCTCTTAATGTGTACCCTCATTTCAAAAGTATATATTTACCAAAATGCCATTGAAATATATACCCCAAAAGTATAAATATGTACCTCTTGGTTAATAGTTTACACAACTTAGAGTAGTTTTCATGTATGTAGAAACCGCTTGAAGTGATGAATTGAAAACAAATTTAAGGGTGTACATATTCGCTTAAAGAGTGTACATATCTACTTAAGGGATTGTATGTTTTTCAGTTACAATACTTTTTAATAATTATAAAAACCCGTAACAGTATGTATTGACTAAATAGACCTTTTAGTAGTTGCAGATATTAACAGAAAACATGCATACCCTTAGAGCGAATTCGTGCACCCATTTTCAATTTTCACCTCTAGTCGTTTTCATGTGATTGGCTAGTCTATATTGTGTGTATTATATATAAATACACATACATATACACACACACGCACACACATATATATATATATATACACACACACCCACACACATACATAATATATATATTTAACTAATTGGAAATTTGGGTTGACTACCAAAATAAGTTGATTATTTTACCTTAGTTAAACAACTTCAACAATTTCGAAAATATAATGCTACCTTAGATCTAAAAAAATATAGAGGCTACCTTAGATCCATAACAGGCTTTGGATACATCCAGTCATCACCAGTGTTCTTCATTTTACCCCACATGTATAACTGCCCACCAGCTGAAAGGCAAAGGAAAATATTGTACACATCAACCTAAATCAGGGAAGACCCATCGCATTGAAAATCCTTTACATATCAACCCAAAGAAATGCATATTTTATAGAACAAGCATAAAAAGGCAGTTGCATACATTTGTTGATTCATGATATAACTTCGCAACCAAAAGAAAAAAACAAGAACTTAAATTTATGTAAAGTGCCAAAGCAATTACATGACCAAAATACTCTATATGACAAACTCTGCCATTCTAAAGATACTATTCTTTTGTAAGTCTGAATTAGAATATTTTAACCCTTAACCTATTGTTCTAAACCTTCAGCTACAGCTCTTATTATAATCACCATATATTACTTTTTAGCATAAGTTTGACACAGTCAATTAGAACAAGTTTTGATAACAGCATATCAAATAGATGAAAAAGAGTAGCAAAGAAAATCACAATGAACAGACTTTTTACCACAATTTCTATTCTTCACATACAATAAATATCAAAATACTATTTAAAGTGAGCACAACCTTCATAATTTCATCAATTTAACAGAATAGTAAACAATCAATACAAATTCGCTTGAACATAGAATAAGAGGTGTGGGAAAAAAAAGAAGCATAGGGACAAGATGACAAGAAACTGGTGAAACGAAGAGCTAGTTACTCTAGAAAATCCTACTTATAGCACCTTGTGACGGTTGACTGAAAAAGAGTTAGTAAAACATTTAGGAGAAAGATTTTTTTTCATTATGCGAATATGATTCCAACTAAATTTCTATTCTTAAAAGGAGATTCAATAACAGAAAAGGGGATGTGAGAAGGCGGAAAATGGAATCAAGTTCATAAGCATGCTTTAATAGGACACATTACACACTACACACAACTCTTACATATATCCAAGACAAGTTGTAAAAGGACATGACAATACTTCAATAGGATACATTATACCCTACACACAACTCTTTCACATATCCATGACAAGCTTATAATAATTAGAGAGAATATATCCAAGAATATAAAAGCAAATGTCAGCAAACTAAGATGATGGGAGAGGTTGGTCAAGTTATGATTGATGAAGAGCTTCATCCTCAAGGTGCATAGGATATCATTTACTCGTCTCAACACAAATAATTAATCTCATAATTACTATAGCAATATAATTTTACGTGTAGTTGTGACATGAGAAAGGAACCAGCAAAAGCAAAAAATACTAAGCATTCAACTCAACTGAAGGATGAAATCATGAAAGCATTCTTACCAGCAGTACATGATGAATTAGCAGCACCAGCTGAAACTATTGCATCAGATGGCAGAACATTATGTCTTATGAAGACATCTACACGCCGTGGGGCCCACTCATCTTTCTGCTCTCGATGTCCCAACCTATTGTAAATACGCAGAATTTCCTCAACACATGTTCAGTGAATTCCAGACAAAGAACCAGATGATCAAGAGATAAGGATCAAAAAAACACCATAAAACTTATATTTAAAAAATCCTTGGTATGAGCACTAGGAGAAAAGAAGAGACTAGAATAGCATACAAACCTTCCATAACCACCATATCCCCAGCTGCAACAAATTACATTAACCATTAGAAACCACAGGATACATAAAAAGAGCAAAACGATGCATGATTGTATCATTAAGGTAGGGTTCAAAGATTGTACTACAGGGATACTCACGTGTATACATAGCCATTGGAATCCACAGCCACTACAAAACAGAATAACATGCATGGTAAATACAAAACAGTCAAAAGAGAGCAATGATAATACAGGAGAGCACAATTAGTTAACCTGTGTGATTTGATCCACAAGCAACTTTGACAATAGTTTCTCCGGCAAAGGAGGCTATTGCTTTCGGACGGGGTTGAGGCTCATAAGCAAGCCTTACAGAACTGTCTTTTGTGTTGTACTGCAGGATAAGTCGATAAAATATTAGGTCCAAGGAAGAAGCCCCACAAGGTTTTACTTTTTAGAAGCACAAACCACTAATTAAACTGCCATAACTCTAATCTAATTCCAGAAAAGAAAATTAAAAAAAAAAAAAAAAAAAAAGATACCAAAAAAATATGGAGTACACATTTGAACGATAATAGCAGCACTCAGCAGTTCAATATTAAGAACTACACTAGCAAAACAGAACTCTATTTTAATGGATACTAAAAAGGAAACACCGTGGTCCACACAGTCCTAGAATTTTAAGTAAAAACTCCCCCAATAACATAACAACTGTTTTACCAAATAGGAAACATCATAAGCTTTCGAAATTCCAAGGCAAGAAACAGCATTTTTGGATTCCTCCACAAAACTTTCAAATAATTTTCCCTCGTTGATACACCCCTAAAGTAGTGATAATCAGTTTCATCGGATAAATCTGTAAAGAATCAGTGGACATAACTACGTTGGACATTCAAATGTAATATAGAACTCCACCAGTATGTTGTGACATGAAAGAAATTGTATCACATCAAGATTTACTTTTACTATTCAAAGTTTACCCTTAACGAGATAAGGTATTATCAACCAGATATTTACTTTTAAATTGACCATGCAAACATGTCAGATTTGAAGTAAACATTCACAGTTTAAGATGTCAACAAGAACTTCATTTAAGTAATGGCCCATACCAGGAGAGTCATCAACAGGAACGCAATGTCACTAAAAGTCACATTCTAATGACATGGACCTTTTAGCATGTTCCAGCAAGAAATTTCAACATTAAGAAAAAATATACACCCATCATATATACTTATTGATATCTTTTAGCATGGACCTTTCAGGATCACCAATTTACATTGTTAAAAAGATAGTGAAGTACTGAAGTTTCTTTCTAATTGAATGCAGAACATGTGCTTACATCTGCAAAAGAAGCTGCAGTATCTACTATCTATTTAATATATAGCCACACCAGATGCTACACATAAAACATGAAAAACAAAGGATGTACTTCCTCAATCCGAAAGTTAAAAGCACGATAGAAACAAGTGGTCAAAGCTTATTTTAAAAGTTCTAATAAACAACTACAACAAACCAAAAAGCAATAAAGCATACCTCGTTGTCAGTACCGTGACCAAGTTGACCATATTGAGGAAGGCCAGCCGTTCTATTTAAAACCAAGTCAACAATAGAAGACCAGCATTAAAAAGGTAAGGAACTCATAAAAAAACAAAAACAGGTTTTTCAATGCTGAATATATAAATTTAATACATATCACAAATCATACAGTATAGAAGCTCCTTGAATAGTTGATAACCACGTAGTGAATTCTCCACCGCATGAAACAGTGGTGACATCAGATACAATACAACGTACAGGAGAAGACTCAACTTCTGAAATGGAGAAAGCAGCTGTGAGAAGAGAAGTTGCACAAATACACATGCACAAGCGATCTAACATCAAATTATTAGATCCAGATTCCAAAATATTCCCATGCAAAGTTTCAGGAGCAATAAGCAAAGACAATACACTTGCAATGAAAAAGAAAATGCATAATAACCTTTACAGCCACATAACCGGAAAAGAAACATCAGCCAAGGTGCAAGTCAAAAATTCTAATGCTTATAGGCCAACCTTCTCAAAAAGCAACGTGAAATTTACAGAAAGATAAGTAAAGAGGGTCACAATCAGGTGTACAGAGGAAGTTCATACCATTCACAAAGTCTACTTCCTAACCAAAAGGTATACAGTTATACAATGAGTCTTCTCAATATATGTTACAAATCTTGTTTATCTATTTAGGCCATTTACTAAAGGGAATAAAGGAAAAACTTGCTTCCAAAGTCTAAATAAAATATTAGGACATAGTTCATGATGAACAACCAACTATGTAAGAAGCTACAAGAAATCTACAGAAAATATATAGATGATCACAATAGTGTGTACAGATACATCAATTTATTGCTTTTAATTGTATTTTTCATTATGTTTAAGTACAAGCGGTTCAAACACAATACAGGGCAAAGCTTTGCATTTTGCACTTCAATGCTTTTGCTTTCGAACACCATGAGGTGTTGATCTGAATGGTAGTTTTCACAACCCCTATATTTTAAATGTCTTTCTATATTTAATTTAGATGGGTGATATAAGATAAAGACAATTCTGTAACACGGTCAATACCCGTTACCGAAATTGGATAGTATGGACACTTCAAATCTGCCCACTAACTCCAAAAGGACACTTCCTTATCATTCACTCAGCAAAAACTAATTATTATTACAAGAGTGGCTCTTTATATAGCCTAAGCCCCAAAAGACAACTACCAAATAACTATTCTAATTACAAAACATACAAAGACTAATTAAAGTGAAATGTCGATAATGCCCTTGGACCCTTTGAGCCAATATATCACATTACCCACCGCTTGAAGTTCCACCTTGTCCTCAAGTTGGATAAAAATTAGCTTTTTGTGTCCAATAGATTGTCCTGAAATGTGATACCAGATTGTATTCTTCTTCAATAGCAGCTACAACGGAAATAACCCCTTCGAAATTTTAGGCATTTACAACTTTAGCACGGGCCTTATGGTCACCAAGAGCTTTGGTAGCAATGTCAAATAGAGTGATTCATCCCCTCAAAATTATTTTCAGAAATGTATCATCAGCCTTAAAAAAAATCAGCCCAGCATATCTTTGTATTGGTGACGTCATCAGCAACAGAATACACTCCAGAATTGCTGATGTCATCAGAAGCCAGACTGACATCATCTTTTTTCAAAAAATTGGACCTGCTGAATTCCAGGTTCTGATACTCCCTCCTTATCTCTTTCAATTTTCTCTCTCTCCTCACAACCAAAAAGCCCTAAAGAAATCAACCTTTCTCTCCCATTTCTTCCACTCGCCGACCACCCACCTCGGTCCCTGGTGCACCGCCCAGCTTCTTCGACCAAATCTGCCATCTTTTCGTTGCCGGTGCACCACCACCGAATTCCGGTGACCCCAAAACCAAAAATCCTAAAAATATTATCTTCCTCCTTCAAACCCATGAACCCTAGAAATACCTCAACTTTTCCACAGCAATTCCCTAACATTGAAGCTTCCCTCACCATGCCAGCCACTACTCCGACCGTCGCCTAGAATTTTCAGGCCAGTTGCAGCAATTTTCCGGCGGCCTTAAGCATCGCATAGGAACCGCTAAATTCCCCATTTTTCTCCTCTTTGCTCGATTCTTCCCTTTTCTTGTTTCCATTTTTCTCTCTTTTCAACCCAATTTCCCCAAATAATAGGGCGTCACTTTCTTCCTTCGTCCTCCGGAAAACGTCACCGATTCCCAATAAATCGCCCCACCTCGTTGTTGTCTTCCCAGTCCTCCTCCAGACCCACAACACAGTTGTGCTACCTTTCTTTTCTTTTTCTTTATGTTTTTTCCCATGGCTTCTTTGTTCTTTATTTTCTTTCATCTTTAGTTTCCTTTTTCTCAAATACCTTCTGTCTTCTTTTCTTTTTTTGACCTTTTCTTTATGTTGCCATAAGGTAGTTTTACCAACTATGCTCAAGCTTCTCTTTATCTTCTCCACTAATCTTGGATCCTCTTCTTGGTTTTTCAAATTCTCTTCCTGATCTGTAAGTTGAACCTTACAGTTTTCCAACTCTCTTACCTTCTGTCCCATATCATCAACCTTTACACTCTTTTCATGGACATCTTTTTTTCTTTCTTTATGAAATACAAATGCCATTAATTCATCTTTCCTTTCTTGATGTAGGATAAGGAGTGTATCCTTTGTGATTATGTTCCGAATCAAAATGTTCATCACAAATCTCACAAATCCCTTTTCCAAACTTCTCATAAATTTCATTGGTGGATGTGGGTTTGAATGATTAGATGAAACCATTTTGGACAGCCCTTTGAAGCATGGTTAAAGGAGAAATTTTTGTCCCAAAACCCTCAAGAAACCCATCAAGATCATCTTCTAGATTATTTCTTGGACTTTTGCCATCGCCGGCGAGTTTCCAGTCACCGAAATCGTACCACTCTGATGCTATTATAACACACCGGTCAATACCCATTACCGAAATTGGATAATATGGACACTTCGAGTCTGCCCACTAACTCTAAAAGGGCACTTCCTTTATTATTCACTCATCAAAAATAATTATTATTACAAAGGTGGCTCTTCATATAGCCTAAGCCCCAAAAGACAACTACTAAAACACAACTATTCTAATTAACAAAACACAAAGACTAATTAATAGTAAAATGTCGATAATGCCCTTGGACCCTTTGACCTAGTTCATCACAGATTCAAAAGAAAAGAAATTGTGAATAATAAGCGTTTCACCCGTTAAAAGAGAAAAAACTTTTGAGTGCTATTTAAAGTAGACCAAATAAATTCCTCTACTAGCCCTCTAAAATTTTGTTTAATGAGTTGACCAATTGAAGGCCCGACCCTTTTAGGGATTTAGTGGGCTCGACCCTATCTTTAGCAAAAGACAAATTTTAAGGCGCTAATCAAATTTTAGATCACATTCTACGTTTTATATAAACTAAAATCTTGTGACATTATATTATAGCGGGCGCAAATAAAAAAGTCAATGGCTAACATCACTCGAATTGTAAGATCTTAATTGCCTACAAGAACATGAAGATCAAACTTCCAATAGCCAAGAACCACTTAGATGCAGATGAGGTTGTGTATAAAAATATAAACATAGAGTTTGGATATCTAGCTCTACGATGAAATAATAAAGATAACGAAGAACTTCAGTCCATCATTCCGAATACCAAAAAATAAAATCACAACATAAAAAATGAGTCATACCATTTCTCAGTGAACCGGATCCTAACTGCCCATGTTTGTTCCAACCGAAGGCAAAGGATTGTCCATCATCGGTCACAACTACGGTATGTGACCTTCCAGCACCTGCCTTCACTATTTTGCGCCTGCAAGAAATTCAAAATTAAGCCTTAGTCACCCACTTTATAATACCCCTCCAACTCGAATATTCTTTGATGACTCTTAATATATATTTTATTCTTATTCAATAAGTTAAAATATGGTGTTTGGAAAAATAACTTATTGGGCAATTTTAGCTTATTTTGATACAAATAGAGAGTTGGGTATTCAGACCAACTAATGCTAATGTTTGGTAAACTAGCAGGTTGAAACAGCTTATTGTTATGGACAAGCTGTTTTTAAACAAGTTTGAAGCTTCTCATAGCAGCAAATCAGCAAGTCAAACAAGTTAAAAAAATCAGCTGGTGAAATCAGCCACTATAATCCGCTATCAGCTACAGGCTATGAGCTACCAGCTATCAGCCGTATGCCAAACACCCACATAGTCAAGTAGGATCTTTTTCTATTCGTCACAATATCAATTTTATTAATATCAACGTTTTATAATTATAATCATGCACAATTAAAGATATTTAGGATTAAATTAATGTATTAAAAAGCATGCAAAAAGTATGAGACAATTGCACCAAGTTGGAGGGAGTATCAAAAGTGGCAGTGACATAAGATGGTCTTTTGGTAAAGACCAAAAAAACACAATTCAATCTGACAAAGTATAATGACATTGGGGTAATGGAATGTATGGAATTTGACAATTTGACAAAGGAGGAGGTAAATCATCTATAAGAAATATTTTCAATTTTTTGATATGACATATTAATAATCTGATGCCAATTGGTTCCAGCCTAAACAGGTTAGCGAGGGTCAAAGGTATGCAACCTTACCCTTATAAAAACAAAGCGACTGTTTTCGATTCATGCTTATTACAAATATAATCAAGTTCACATAAGTAAGAAGCACAAATGAGAAAATGAGTCGCTTTTATTAGGCATGAGCTTATGGAGACACAAAAGGGTCCTACAGCTTAGGCGCAAGGTGAAAACGCGAGCTTTTCGTAAACAAGGCACATCTTTTGACTCTAAAAGATTATATAACTTTTAAAAACATATTTGAAACTTAAAATAATGATATGCACTAAAAATTGCATCAAAGATCTAAATACATTCATTTCCATCACACTAATCAACTAATATAGTGAAAAACAACACAAGAGGGTACCTAAAATTACTTATTAAATCGATCTGTCAAATTGTTCTCTAACTAGTCATTGAAAAGAGAAAAGAAAAATCATCTTATTAGAGCAATCTGTCAAATTGTTCCCTAACCAGTCATTGCATAAAGGGGGGAGAGAGAGAGAGAAATTTTAAAAAACTACAAGAAAATAGAACGGAACAATTTACAGAAGACACATAAATAGAAGAGAATAGAGATAATTGAAAGAAGAAAAATCAAGAAAAAACTAACCAAATATGCAAACTAATTATTCAAGTTTTTTCAATTATTTATAAAAAATCTTAAATTTTTTTCAGTTAGATATGCATACCCAAATTCTCAAACTTTAAAATTTTTTGATGGGATGAGATTATATTATTCATTTTTATTAAATAAATATTGTAATATATTTTATAGAGTATGTATTAAAATTGTATCTTAGTTGAAATTTATAAAAATAATTTTTTGATTCTAAGTTAGAGATTAAAATTAATTGCAAAAATATTCTTAATTTTATTTTTCAAGAATATAATCACCATGCATTGCATAATGCATTGCACAGGTACTACCTAGTCTTTTCATTAATAAGAAAATTGTCAAAATAGCTTCAAATTTTATTAAATAAAATTACCCAAAATACAACAGGTCATTGGAGAGAATGATAAACAATTCAAAGGCGTCAATAAAACACAAAAAAAAAAAAAAAAAAAATGATGATCACCAACACAAAAAAAAGAAGAAAAATAAGCCTAAATACCAAAATGGAATCAAATTTTGTAAGAGCATACTTTGAAAGTTCAGATACAACTGTGGGCCTATCCCGCTGCAGGGAATCACCATGTCCCAACTGTCCCCTCTGTAAGAACAGTTCACTTTAATCAATAACATCTCATTTCAACCAAAAAGACTCAAAACCAAGTTCACATTAGCATACCTCATTTCTCCCCCACGTATAGCATCTACCATCAACATCCAACGCCACACAATGGCAAGAAACTACACCAAGATCACCTCAAAAGATTAGAATCTTGTTTGAAACATTGGGTACCAATTTAAAAAATATCAAACATAATCTAAACCAAATTTCAAAAATCAGATGTAAATACCCAACACCTCCAATAACTACAGCATCGAAAATTTACACAAACCCACTAATAAAATCCACAATCACCATATCCAACGATCAGCATTTACATTATAGCACAATAAAGCATACGAACCCACCAACTGTACATAGAATTCACAAAAGAATTAATCAAACTACCAGCAAAAATCGAAGATTAGCCCTTCCAATTATCACAACTCGCAAGAATATAAATTTCTCAACATCAAAACCAAAACACATACATTAACTCCCACATACTTATAAGTAAAAAGCACAATGAACCCAACATGAGCAATTTCAAAAATGAAATACACTTCATCAAATTAACAAGCTCCCGATAAAAAGTTACAACCTTTATTCCTTTAAATTGCTACAGCACATACAAAAAACATTCACTTCAATTGCTGAAGCAAATTCAAGGGGAGAAACAACCAAAAAAAACTTACCACAACCAGAAGCCACAAAGCGAATGTTGATTCCAACGAGGGGACGAAGTCTAGTAGGAGAGTACAGGTTTCCTTCAATCCCAGTTTTCTTTCTACCAACAGTGTCCCAAGCAGTAGCACCACAAAACAGTAACTCTCCTCCTTTCACTGTTTCTTCCTCGCAATTTTTCTCAGCTTCAACTTCTGCCATTTTTTACTAAAATCAAGAAAAAAAACAAGGAAATTTCAAACTTTAAACGAAAAATCAAAAGGGATTAAAACTAGAAACGACCTAATAAAATGTGAGGTCTTAAAAAGAATGGATCTAACGGTTACTAACCGTTAAAGGAGTAGCGAGTGGAGGTAAGAGATAGAAATGGCGGGAAGTGGGGAAAATAAGCAAGTTAAGGGGAAATCGGCGATTAGGGTTTAGTAATGCCCTAGATCAGAGAAGGAACAAAGAGGAGCAGTTTTGAAATTTAGTGGTTCAGATAAATTAAAATAAAAGAATTGGAGGAAAAACTGAGAAGGGAAAGTATTAAAAAGAAGAGTAAAGCGGGATTGGGTGTTGGGAGTTCCAAGAGAACTCAATCCCTTTTTTTTTTCTTTTTTCTTTTAATTTCTTAGTACTCTCACTCACACTCACACACTTTCACTATTCAACTTGTTATTCTTTGAATTTGAATACGGCCTTCCTATATTCAAAACAAATACGGGCTTCCTAAAATATATTGGAAAATATTAGATTTATCTCAAGTAATTAAACACAAAAACTTATGAGAGACGGTCTCACATTGAGATCGTTCTAATGGGCCGGCTCAAAAGCCGAAAATTGAAAATAGAAATGTCCGATATTTCAGAAATTAAAAAATTAAAATTAATTTGACATTAAAGATATCAATTTTGACCTTAAAGATATCAATTCAACTTAAAAAAAACCTTATATAGATCAATTAAAATAAAAAATTTTAATTTTGACCTAAAAGTGATCAATTGATTAATTTCTACCTAAATATGGTTGTTTTTTCACAATTTTTCAGAACGGAGGTAAGAAAATGGTATTATTCTATGGATGAATTTCAAACACCAAATGAATGGTCAATAATATTATCCATAATAGTGTTAAAAATTGCACAGTATAAGTACTCATATTCGATACATCATGATGATTCTAATGGAACATAAGAGTACTTTTAATTATTAATCAATAAAAGTGGTACTGCTCTTCCCCAATAGTTTATGTTCATAATAGACTTGGAAATAAAGTTATAGGTGTAGTGTTGCTTACCCTAAATGTGAAGGCGGAGGAAGTGTCAATCTCTGAGTTATGTTTGCCAATTAATTCAATGAATGCTCTTAAAAAATAATCAAGCGTTCATGGTTGATGGCTCTTTGTTGTAAAAAGAATTCAATTTTAATTTAAAAATAATCAATTCAGACTTAAAGTAATCATTTATGGTCAGTTATAACATATAAATAAATCAATTTTGACCTTAAATGTATTGATTATGACTTTAAATAGATTAATTATTGATCGCATTATAAAAAAAACAGTCGATCTCTTGAGAGACCGTATCTTTGAGAGACGTCATTAAACCTTAATGTCCACTTATGTATCCTTAATGACTATTTATATTTTTCTTAATGTCTACTTACAATATACTTAATGCCCACCGAAAAGTACTTATAATGCCTACTTACAATAATCTTAACGCCTACCGAGAAACTTAGCCTACTTTCATATTTACCATATCCTTATTGCTTACTTACAACATCTTTAATTCCTACTTACAATATACTTAATGCCCACCGAATAAGTATAAGTACTTACAATATTCTTAATGTTTACCGAAAAACTTACTTTATATTTTCCTTTTGGGGCTAGACCAATTTGAGATGGTCTCTCAAAGAGACTGTCTCTCACAAGAATTTGTGATTGAAAAATACTATAATTGGCTAATTGAGCTATTTTTTTGTCTCATATTGATATCGTCGCTCGCAAGAACGACTGGCAATTAAATACTAGTATTTGGTTAATTATTTCATTAAAAATAACTTATTGTCTTGATAATGTGTTTAAAAGCAGCTGATCAAATTAGTTGATTAAATTCATTAGTCAAGTTAGTCACTTCATTTAGCTATTAGTCATTTGTCAAAAACTCCAAAATCCTTCTAGAAGTTCAGTGTGCTTAACTAGCTTTATTCCCGTGCAAATACACATTATATCTAAATTCAATTATCTCTATTAGCATTTTATAATTCAGGAAAATTTACTTTTAAAAATCCTACCTATAGGTGATTTACTTGTAAAATCTCTCATTTTGATTATTTTTTTAAAATTCAACATTTGCGCTACATTTTCTTTTCAAGAACCTTCCGATTTCTCCTACCTAATTAAGAAATCGTTTCTTCTTTTGTCAAAACAATGACACGTGTCGAATACCTACTATTGTGATAGTCTCTCCAAATTCTCTCTTTAGGTTTCCTCTCTTGGTTTCCTTTGGGGTGGCTTCTACGAGTGTTAGGTACCCTTTCTTGAGGGTTTTGGGTCTTCTTCCACAGAGGTTTTGTGTGATAGATTGTCACGTCGATATAAGATAATGACAGACTTGGACTGAGTCTGGTGGGCAAATTATGGTCAGCTAGGGTCCCAAATCCTAGTGCCTTTCATTTCAATGATGAAGGGTGTCTGGATGGTGAAGTATGGAGTGGATATCAGTAACATTGGTAGAAATCTTTACTATATTCAATTATATCATTGGCGCGATAAGCAGCGAATCTTGGATGGCCAACCATGGCATTTTGATAAATATCTCATACTTTTAGTAGAGATTGATAGTGCTGTAAAACCTTTGGACCTGAATTTATTTCATCTTCCCATATGGGCAAGATTCTATGATATTCCGTTTAAAGGTCGAGGGAATGACGATAATGAGAGAGTGTTGGGTAACAAGATAGGAGTGTTCTTGGAAGTGGTAAAATCTACCAGGGGAAGTTTTGAAAAATCTATGAGGATTAAAGTCAATATTGACGTTCGAGAACCTCTTAAAGATAGTGTGAGTTTAAAGGTTAGGGGCGTTCATATTTGTTCTATCCCGGTTAAGTATGAACCTCTTCCTATGATTTGCTTATATTGTGGTAGGCTTGGTCATGGGTTTAACAAATGTGTGGTATATTAGTGAGGATTGTACTCCGGAGAAGAAATTTGGAGCATCTTTGAGGGCTTCTCCATGGAAGTTATTTAATAAGGAGAAGGCAAATGTAGAGGATGGTGTGCATGGCAATCAACGTCAGAATGTTGA